>NW_006159757.1:3188024-3197593 GCF_000334495.1 Tupaia belangeri chinensis
TGGAAGGTTTTTGAAATCTTTAACTGAGAACAATACTCACCTCTGTCACTCACATGCAATTGTTTGGCAGAGGTTGCCTGAGGTCCTACCTAGTTGCACTAACAGTGATATCAAACTCAAACACTGCTGGGGTCAGGTAGGGACTTAACGAAAGTGAAATGAATGAGGCAGGTTGGTTCTCATTCAGTAACGGTGAAATGAAGCATTTGGAATACCTGTGTCCTGTCTATAGCCGGCACACTGAACTTTTAATACATCCCTATGCAGGTTGCACATATCACACATTTTGCATGAGGGTGGACTGTTGCTTTCTCATTCTATGTGGTAATGGAAACACCCTTTCCTTCCTTTCCCCCTTCCCTCTGCCAAAAAATGCATTAAGAGCATGGGTACTAGGTTACTAATTATTAACTGTGTATTTCACTTTTCTATGACTCAGTTTTGCTCATCAGCAAAGGAATCAACATGCAGAATAAATGAATGTATCAAGCGTTTAGATCAGTGTCAGGTGCACATAAAGCGTTTTATTATTCATGAGTTCTCCACTGGTAAGTATTCAAGCACCTCTCATGTTCTAGGTATTGTACTTTAACGGACAGCTATGACAATGGATCTGATTTGAATCCTTTGCTTAAGGGAAGTAGCAGACGTAATTTTTTTTTTCTTTTTAAGTGAGAGGAATCATGTGATGAGCTTTTCAAGCATTATCGAGTTTACTCTTTAAACTACTTTGTAAGATTTATTGTTCCTGGGGCCAGGAGGTGGCATGATGTTTAAGGTGCTGGACTACCACATGGCCGACAGCAGCTTCAGTCCCAGGCCTATTGGCTTGCTTTCTCACTTTTCTTCGTTCTCTCTTTCCGCACATTTAAAAATCACAATAATAATAACAGATAAATAATTATTATATAAATGAAATTATTGTCCCTGTTTTTTAATGAATATAGAGAAGAGATTGGACCTCGTCCAGGTAACGTGGTCATAAAAGGCAAAGCTCATGTTTGAGTCCATACCTGATTCTGGGGCCAGTGGGTTTCCATGTACAGGTCTAGAACGGAGCACATGATGCTTATGTAGCTACTCTTGAACTAACTGTTCATTCTGATGTCCTTTTCCAGCTTGCTCTGGACTTGTCCAGGTGCTTTCTAATCGCAGGGTTCTAAGCTCTATCACCAATTAATTTCAGTTGAAATAAGGGAGGAATAGTGTTTCTCATCCTGGAATGTTCTTGGCTGCCTCAGGTACAATGCTGACCAGTCTTACAAGTATTTTCATTGTATAGGTAAGAAATAACCTTGAGAGAGAAGGAAAGACCGTAACTCACCTCTGGTTTTTCTCATATTTTGTATCTCATTGCATGATCCAAAATGCAACCCTTTTCTTCTAAAGGTCTCCTTCCTACTCCCCACACCAACCCATGTTATGGCATTTTCAGGTCATAGACATTAAAAATCATAAGGGATAGTGAAGAAGGTTCAGTTCATTAGCCTCATAAGTCTAGTTGGTTCCTTTGGGGTAGATAGAAAGCCCTTGGGGAACTTGTCAAAAATACAGATTCTTGGAACCCTCCAAGTGGCATGTAATTAAGGCACTGGACTTCCACATGGCTGACAGCAGTTCAAGTCCTGGACCTAGTGGTTTGAAAATCATACCAGCCATGTGTGCTTGCATGTCTCCAGAAGGAATTACAGGGTGGCTATCCTCCTTGGGGGGAGGGATGATTTCTCTCTCACACCTTTCTGGTGAACACATGTGCCCCAATGGCAAAACAAAACAAAACAATCAAGCAAAATGAAACAGATTCCTGGATCCTACTTCTAAGAATTTCTGATTTAGTGCTAAAGACGGACCCAGGCATCTGTACTTGAACAGATTCTACTGTGCAGTTGGGTTAGGAAGCTACTGATCAAGCTGACCCTTCTAATTTCAGAGAAAAAAACATTATGTGATATGCTCAAGTTTACACAACAAGTTAATGTTGGTCAAACTAGAATTCAACACTGTTGGCCATCTCATTGAATAACTTCCCCATGATATTACATAGTTTCTCTTGAACTTCCCAAAGTGACAAGTTTCAAATGGGGCGCTGGTGAAATCTTATGTTCTTAATTTGCTAATGATATTAAAATGTAGGATTGAACTTTCAAATTTAAGGTCTGGGGTATTGCTTAAAATCAATACATGCAGAGGAGCACATAAATACAAACATCTCGGTTTCACCTGAGCAATATACATATATAGATTGCACTTGGCCTGAACTGGAGCAATCTTCTAGGGTGTCCACCATGGCCTTTCTGTTATCCAAGGGTATTTCAGAGGGGGGAAAAAAAAAGAAGAAGAAAAAAGAAATAGACTTTAAAAATAGATAGTAACCGGATTTTAAGAATAGAAAACCTATTTTCCCCATTGCAAGGTTATAGTCTCAAGGGAGAAATGGAATCAGTGTAAAGCATGCCTATTTCAGGAAAAAATTAAACAAAGACAGGCCCTGCCTCAGAGTTGATAGAGAGTGAAAACATTCATAGTAGAGAAGCTTAAAAGCATGCCTTATTTTTATTAGCATCCACTTCTCTTCTGAAAGGCTAATTGTGAAATTTATAGAGCTAATTATCTCTCTAGATTAATATTTATGAATATACAATAGCAAATGTAAGTTCTAAGCCTTGTATTAAGTATTGGCTTTTCTCTCTTCACACATACAAGCAAACAACAGCTATCTCAAGGTGATGTTAATATTCTCTCTGCAATGTATGTAAACAGTCATGCTAAATTTTTCTTCCCAATTGCTGCAAATTGATATTTACCCAGCAACTGAACACTATTTTTAACAGTTAATACTCCTAAATGTATTGGGACCTTCCTGCAATATGACTAAGAGCTTGAAAAATCAATTGCATAACGCTCCCCTTTATGCCAACCCCAAAGAATAAGACTTCTCTGTATTGACTTATTTTAACCACATTTTATTCTTGTAAGACTAAGGAAGGATAATCAAAAGCACTTTGTGATTCTTCCTGCACTTACAGTATGGCATTATCAGTAACTTTATTTCAAAAAAAAAATGTCTGTTATAAAAACAGTGCCCTTTCAAACAAATGCAAATGTGCTCATTCTAACACACACAACTGAAATCCTAGCTTTTGTATATAAATCTTTGCAAGTTCTAGGATTTATATACAGTTTATATGACCCCCAAAAAAGGAAGATGTTCAGTGAACAATAGGGGGAGACACTAGAAGCTGTCTTAATGATAAATGGATGGCTCTGACCAATCCTAAAACTCTTAGGTTTTAGTTTTGTCTGCAGACTGAGGCGTGTTTTACAATAGCAGAAATTCCCAAGTAGGGAATTGTGGCTTGGAAGGGGATAATGAATGAGCTTCAGGGATTTTCTAACCTTCCTGCCTCCAAACCTCATCTAAATTTATTATATGAATTAGTACAAGCCTATAACTGACTGAGAATATCCGTAACTTTCAACAATTCCCTAAGGGCTCCAGAAAGGTTAAGAGATATGGTACTAGATGGTTTCTAAGATTCTTTCCTGTTACAATTCTCTTTGATTCTTTCTATATTCTTGTCCAATGTCATGCTTTTGCTTCAAGGGTCTACTCTTCCTCCTATGCATCTCAGATTTCTAAGCTTCTTCCTTTAGGACTGCTCTTATTTGGCATGGCTGCCTATAGCCCTGAGTAGCTATTTACATTTTTCATTTAAACTAATTGAAATGGACTAAACTTGACAGTTCAGGTCCTTGGTCACAATAGCCACACTTGAAATGCTCAATGGGCTCATGTGGCTTGTGGCTACTGCCTTAGACAGCATGGATGATGGAATATTTCCATTAGCACAGAAAGTTCTATGGATGGTGTTGCTTTAAAGACTGTTTCCAAAGCTCTCATCCCAAGAATCCAAATTTTTAATAAGTTCTCCAAGAGAATCTGATGCAAATTGTCTATACGTCGCAGCTGGAGAAAATGGACTAAGGTCACACGTAGAAGAGGAGCTAAAGTGTCTACACGTCACAGCTGGAGAAAAGGGACTAAGGTCACACGTAGAAGAGGAGCTAAAGGCACCTTGACCCCCTTGTTTCCCACTTGATTTCAGGTGTGTGGTGATGACTGTGCTGTTGTAGTCCTGATGAGGAATCTTTCGCCCAACATCCTAGCTCATTGTATGAGAAGAGTAGACTCCTATAGATTTGGAATTGGAAGGAGTTTTGGAAGTTATCTAGTCCAAGGGCTCACTTGCTACTTGAATCCTTTCTAGACAACTTTTTAATCAAGTGACCACAGAGTATGAACAAGAATAGTGATGGAAAAAAATTAAATACAAAAACCTCTCAAGGTAGACAGTTGATCTTAAGAAAGTCTCAAGTGTTTTTACTAGTATTCCCATATATTGAGGCACCTCCCAGTACTATCCCCTCATCAGTCCTGGTTCTTTTATGGTCAGAGCTTGATTTAACTTTGGATGTCTGAGGCTAGTGCCAGCCCCAGTCCCTCCTTCCCATGTATCATGTTCTAGAAATATACCTTAAGGAAGTAAAGGCCTTTTGGAAAAGGTATTTTTAGTGAGTTAGAAGAGAATCCAATCCAGTCCCCGGTGTTAATCCAGTAATTAAGTCTTTTTTTTTTTTTTTTTGAGAGGTTTTTGCTATAGGGCACATGCGCTCGCCAGACAGACAAGAGAGAAACATAGACAGAAAGTGAGAAATCACCCCTCAGGGGGGAGGGTCACTCCGCAATCCCTTCTCCTCCATTCTCCTCTCGGGATCTTGGGCATGCACGCACACTCACCAGGCATGAGTTTTAAGCCACCAGGTCCAGGACGCAAACCGCGGTCGACTACATGGGGGTCCAACAACATAGCCATTACGCTAACTGCTGGTTCCCTCCAGCAACTAAGTCTTGAGTTTTATTACTAGAGGAGCTGGTTTTTCTACTTAGAGCAAATTATGTACTGAAAGCAACTTTAGTTGAAAGGCTTGCGGATTTTTGCATTAAAATGGGTTTAAAGTTTTGGAGCACAGAGATCACTCCTTTAGCAGAGAAGTAGTATTTTGGGGACCATCAGATGGTGTAATGGTTACATCACTGGAGTCCCACATAGCTGACAGCAGTTCCAGTCCAGGACCCAGCGGCTTAAAACTCATGCTGGCCATGTATGTATGCATGCCCCAAATCCTAAGAAGAGAATGGAATGTGGTGCGGCCATTCTCCCTGGCCATACCCCTTCCTTGGCTGTCTCTCTGTCTTTCTCTACCACTCCAGAGAGCACATGTGCCACATACCAAAAAATGTCAAAAAAAAAAAAAAAGTAGTATCTTTTCACCAGCAGCTTTAATACATAAAGTTCTGTCCTTCTGTGGCTTAAGGGCAATGCAGGTGAGAACAGAAAAGCCCAGGAAAAGACATATTGTGACAATACCCTGAGGACACACAGACTTAGCAGGTATAAATCTGAGGGGTGGGTCAAATTATGCAGTTTCAAGAATGGGGAGGGGCAGATAAATAAACTTGAGGTGTTGACAAGACCCTCTTTGTACCTGCAGGCTGGTGACTTTAGAGGCAGCTATGTCATAGTTCTATCCTGATTCTCTTTTACACAATTGTGCTGCAAGTTCTTCAAATATTTGAAGATAGCTTACATTATCCCCCTATATTCTTTCTTTTTATAAATTAAAGTTGATATTATTCTTCAATCTGTCTTCATTCTAGATGGTCTTAGAACTGTTCATTATTCTCTGAACACATTCCAGTGTATCTAACTCCTCTGAAATTAATAAATTCCAGAAATAAGTGTTTATTCTAGATGTGATCTTATTACCCCTGAATAGAATGAAACCACCACTTTCTTTTTCCTAAATCCTATAGTTCTGTTAACACAAATCTGAGATTTTACCACTTTCCATTGAAGACTTAAATGGATAGAATATAGGAAAATTTCAAGATCCAGTGGTTCTCCTTCTTTCCTCTATTTTACCTTTTTCAGATTTTCATGCTTTTAGAGAAAAATACCTTAAAAAGTTCTACTGCATCCCCTGATTCAACTAGCACAGTTCAGAGAATATGAGGAGTACTCAACAAAAGCTTATTGATTGCTTGGAAGCCCAAGAGAGAATATGCATGACCAAGGAAATTAAAAAGCCAATACAATAATATTCATGTTAAATGAAATTAGAAGAGATTAAGATAGCTAGTTGTTAAAAAAAAAAAACATTTAGGTGATAGAGAATTTGCTTATTTATCAAGTGAGAGTCCTAAACACAATAATCACAGTTTTCTTCCTACTCAGCTTATTTAATTCTCTGAGCAAAGTATAATCCTCAGAAACTCTGTCAGACCTTAACCAAAATAACAGCAGTCTTTCTGATATCTTGGTTATCCAGGAAAACTTGCAAGCCTTCCCACAGACCCATCCCCAAACAGTATCTCAGTACAGACTTCATCAATATCTATATTTTTGACAAAATAATAAAAATCTTATAAGAGACTTACTGCACAAGTGATTAGATAAAGTGGTTAAAATGACTGTACTACCCAAGCTGCGATTCACAAGTGCAGGGCAGTAGCCAAGAAAATTGGGTCAAGTGGAAATGAATATGATTGGAAAAGGGCCTTTGCGGGGCTTTATATAGAGAATCAGACACATGTTCACAAGGATGAGGAAATCATACTTTTGCTGGTTGGAATGTGTGATCCTTTTATCCTTCACATAAGTATGTGAGAATATTTTAATGATGACCAAGTCATCAGCTTGGTTACTTTCTTGATTTTCAGAAGAACTGGAAGATGGCTTTGCAGAATTTGTCTCCGTTTCGATTTCAATCCCTCTTCTTGTTGAAGCCTCCTGTGACTTCACCTGTTTGCCTGAACGTGGGAGGGAAATGGAATGGTCTTTTTCTGTTACCTGTGTCAGCATGTCAGCTTTTCCGAGTACTATTGACACAATTTCCACCCCTGCCAAAGTCTTCTCCTCATCTCTCATCTTGACTGTCATCTCCTATTTGCAATGATTCATCTAAGTTTCAGTGCTCTGGACTTACCCACAAAGATACCCTCTTGACAAGTAAGTCGGATCAAAATCAGCTCTATTTTCAACTTCGCTTTTATAGATTGCTTCTTGACTCAAATAATTGGCTTACTTCTAAAACTATTTCAAATGTATAAATTACAGCTAACGATTATACTTAAACTAGTATCTGGGGAACAACTATCAGCAGATTGAGCGGTAGGGCTACATCCTCTGTTCATAATTTACCCATGTGTTATCTTGTAAACACCCCATGTATCTCACATCGATTATGACATGCAAATACTGACATCTTATCCTTGTCGGAGCTTCAAAATAGTTGCAGTTCACCAACGTTTAAAAAATAAAGATACATTATCTCTGACACACAGGCAATAATGACTGTGCCAAGCTGAGAAGACCAACAAGGAATTAGAACCAAGGAAAGTAGAATCGTGAACCAACTAAATCCAGTTCTCTAACATTGTAACCATTTCATGGATAAGGAAAAGACATCTATAAATAAAAGTCAGTCCATATCACTTTCACTATATTCTCACATAATTATCTTGGCTTTTTAAAAACCTATATACTTGTACAGTCACTATGTGATCAATTTATCCACGGACTCAATTGAACAGTAAATAATTTTTGATTCAGCATAAGTTTGGTAAGTCATTTTCACTGCCTTTTCTCTGATTCTCAGGAGACATAACTGCCAAGAGGAGAAAGTTAAAACAAAAATACAAAGCTCTAGATTATGTTTTTTGAATGTATGATGACCTGTGCCATATACTAATTTACTAAAATCATAATCAAAGAACTGCCACAGACTTTGAAAATTGTTTTTTAATCACTTTATTTTAAATATGAGGAAACCAAGACCTAGAGAAGTTAAGGAGTTTGCCCAAGGTCATATATAATAGCTTGTTAGTGATAGGATCAGAGTGCCTGGCCCAGTGGTCTTCTTCGACTATCAGTTAAATATGCAGAAAGCATAAAGGCTGTGAGGCTTGAAGATTAGAAAAAGATTTTCTCTGATCATTCCTGAGTAAATCCATGAGAAAAAGAGGACACGGAATCATCTTTTTAAAAAGCAAACCTAGATATCAGCCTGGTTAAGAGATTAATAGCAAAATTAAATAAACTAATCCTTGTAAAGTGTACAAATGGATCTGGAAGAGGATAGATCCCTTCCCCATTTCTTTGTTTTTTTTTTCTTGGAGAGGTTTTTGTTATAGGGCACGTGCGCTCACCAGAAAGAAAGAGACAGAGAGACAGAAAGCGAGGAAGCACCTCCCAGGGGGATGGCCATGCTGCAATCCTTTCTCCTCCATTCTCCTGTTGGGATCTTGGGCACGCACGCACGCGCGCCTGGCATGAGTTTAAGCCACGGGGTCTGGGATGCGAACCGCGGTCGACTAAGTGGGAGTCCAGCAACATAGCCATTATGCTAACTGCTGGTCCCCCCATTTCTCTTTACTTCTGCATAATATTGCCTCCATATTTATTAATCCAGGAATGATTATGAACTTGTCAAATGGTTTGACCTTGCCAACTCATTCTGTAAGTTTATATAAAAACATATCTTTGTGCTGCATTATTTTAAGGGAAAAGTTTATTTGAATACTTTTTCCATGTGTGGTGACTATTATTGCTGTGCAGAAGGAGAACATAATTTACAGTAACCTTTTTTGATGTTTTATTGAATCCCCACATGTCAATCCATATCTCACTTTCTTTGTTATCTGTTCTTATAACTCAAATCTCTTTTTTTTTTCCCAGTAGCATTCTATTTATAAACCATTCCATCAACACCTCATTGTGTTTTGGCTATTTTTTTTTTCCCATGCAGCTTCCACTCAAAAACAATTTTGTTTCTTTCTCAGATATTTGGAACTTTTAAGTGTTCTGCAATATCAGATAGTGAACATTTCTCAGAGGAAATTAAAAATTCCTTAAATGTATCCTGAAGGGAATAATATGGCACCAAAAGATGAATATTGTTTTTCCAGGGCAGCATGACCTCAGTTGAGAGACTGCCTATATTTACCCTTTAGAAGTGGTGTCACCTCTTCAAGGTGGAAGGGAGAGTTTATTTTAGCCTATATATTGTCTTTTGATCCTGACCCTAAGGTTATGCAAAAGTCATAGTATCTAAGACAAGTTATAAGTGCAATTCAGTGAAAAAAATCATCTTAGGTAAATGACCTTTAGGACCTTCCCAAAATGAGATGTCCATTTCCTACCTACCTCAGCACCTCCATTCCACAAAGACAATGAATGCCATGAAGAGCATTAAAAGACTAAGAGTGGGACCAGCAGGTGGTGTAATAGCTACGTCACTGGACTCCCATGTAGTCGACTGCGGTTCGAGTCCCAGACCGGGTGGCTTACACTCATGCGGGGAGAGTGTGCATGTGTGCCTAAGATCTCAAGAGGAAAATGGAGGAGAAGGAATTGTGGCATGGCCATCCCCCCTGGGGGGTGATTTCTCACTTCCTGTCTCTCTGTCTCTCTCTGTCTTTCTGGCAAGCACACGTGCCCTATAGCAAA
>NW_006159757.1:3199768-3227219 GCF_000334495.1 Tupaia belangeri chinensis
CACCACTCCCCTCAGCCCTGATGACCTACTGTTAATTACAATGCTTTATCTCCGTGGTCACAATAGAGGGTGGGCTGAAGTTCTATCTAGGCAGAAATAATCTTGACCTTTGGAAGGCCCTTCAAGATACATTTAACATAAACTTAAAGATAATCTTTTCTTTACATAAAGTAGGATTAGGCCAAAACTCGCCCAGGACGCCCCTGCCCTCACCAAGTGAAATAGATAAATATATTGGGATTCCTTAAATTTAAGTTTTAGATCCCCACAAAACTATATAAGTATCATTCTTTATTAAGATCCATAAGAACTAATATCTATACCTAGGAGTTTCTTTTCTCAGCATCGTGTTCAGTAATTACAAGATGACTGCCACCGCATCAGCTGGTAATTATCTCTCCTTGCTGGAACCGCTTTCCTGAAACTGCATTCCATGAAGACCCACCTACATTAAACTTGAACAATTGTGGAACTGCACTAGACCCACCCTTAATCCAATCCTGAATGGAACCTATGATCCCTATTGAACTGATAATTAGAACATGTAGCCCCTCACCCATTTACTTGCATGTATCATATTTTCAATAAAAAGGCACGATAATTCCTGCCTGGGGGCACTCTTCAGAGAGCGATCTCTGAGGAGTGTCCGACTCAGGACGTGCATGAAAAGGCACCAAGGCCTTAGTCTTCTTCCTTTCCTGTGCTGCCTCCAACGAGTCAACCCACCCCCGCTGAGGCTGGACCCTGACAATTTGTAAACCCCTTTGAGACTAGCATAGCCTTTTTTTATTTGGTTTCCAAACGTAAAGCAGATCTCTTGCTCACATATGTATCAGCAACACTACATTTGCTGTACAACATAATTAAATATCCCACTAGCAAGTTGTTAGTTTACTTACTTTAGGCTATTTAGGACAACAGACCATATGTTGCACAAGAGAAGGATAAGTGGATGGAGAATGAGAGAAAAACACATCATGGATAGAATTGGAGGAGGCCAAGAAAGCATCCTGAAGGAGATGAAATTTTATAGTTTGGTGGAGAGATGGTTAATGGATATTTGAATAAAAGAAATAACATGAATGGTAAAGAAACAGCATGGATGAAAGAAAGGCACAATGGTGGAAATATACAAATCATCCCCTAAAAATTAAGGTAATTGCACCTAAGTAGGGTATTATCATGGCACTATCAAGCTTTCATTGTGGGTTAGAGTAGGGTCACAGAGTAATCACATAACAGCTGGCATTTAATGAGGAGAGTCCCACTAGGCTACATGCACTGTGTGTATTAGCTCACTGAATTTTCACTGTTCTTTGGAGTAGATCTTACCAGTTGAATAACCAGTATCTGAAATGCTAGGGACCAGGAACACCTTAGATATCAGGATTTTTTGGAATATTTGCATAAATGTAATGAGATACAGGTATAGGACCAAAAATCTAATTATGTAACTCAATTATGTTTCACATAACCCTTACATACATAACCTGAAGATAATTTTATAAATCATTTTGTACATAGGATTCTGATTGTGACCTGTCACAAGAAGTCAGGTAGTGAATTTTCAACTGTGGCTTCATGTTGGCACTCAGAAGTTTTGGACTTTGGAGCATTCTGGATTTTGGAACATGTTAGACTGAATTTCTGGATTAGGAATGCTTGACTTGTACTATTATTAACATTGTAGAGGGGCTTATGCAATTTTAACTGTTTGCTTGAGTTCATATACCCATAAGTAGCAAACCTAGGATATAAACTCAGGTAGTTTGACTCAAGAGAGACTCTGGGCTTCTTTTGAAGATACACTATCTCTTCATCTACTGGGAAGTCTTCATACATTAACTAGTGAATTAGGAGAATCAGAAGCCTTTTTTTTTTCCATGAGTACATCAGATGGTAAAACATGAGCCCAAGAAAGCCAATACTTACAGTCATTGTACTGCATATTGCTAGGTAGTAAAGAGCCTAAAAACTAATCTGGGCAGTCTCTTGTTCCATATTAACCACTAACTTTGGATAAGGGGCAATGTACAGGAAAGTTTCAGTCGGCTCTACCCACAGCCTGATGATTCTTCCAAGTCCTTCGCCTTCTCTTATATCTAATTCCCCTGATTTGGTTTCCAACTCCCTGTAGGGGTGAGGCAGAACTCTTGGGGTTCCTGCCAAATATATGACAAATAGAAAAATAGGCTACAAGGCCCAGCAAGAGGAAAATAAAAATAATAATTAAAAAAAGAGCACTCGGATGCCTAAAATGTTGTACTATGCAATTTTTGCAAAGGATTCTAACGGCAAAACTTCTATTTCATTTTGTGAGACTGATAAAATGTCTCCTTTGGTTTGACTTCAAATCTACTTTGATATAATTTACTCCTCCAAATCTGGAGATAGTGTCTGATTTTGATGCATATCCTTGCCAGGGGTTGAAGGATGCCTTTGATGTGATCTTAGAAAAAAAAAAAAGTGTTGTAAAATTTTATAGAGTGCAGAATACCCCCAGAACAAACTTTTCTTAACTTTTCATTACTCATCCTAATTTATAGGTAACTTAAGTAAACTTCTTGTCCTATATAAAGATTTCACTGCCTATTCTACACTGAACCTGTTTTAATTGGATGTCTTGACCTAAAAAATTAAATGCATGACCTTAGTAGCCAAAGGAAAGTGAGGTTTTCAATTCTTGAAACAGGTCATGGTGAGAAAGTATTCCTTTTACATGGAGGTGTAATGGATTCTACATTGGAAAATAAATAAATAAATAAATAAAATAAAAAATATGACATGGTGCATAAAACACTCAGAAAAAGAAAAATATGTTTGGATTGGGTACTGCGTAAATAAAAATTTGTTTGCACTCCATGATAATGAATGGAGGAAATTTTGTCAGTATTTTACATGAAACGCCAATTAACTAAGGTCAATAACTTCAGTTAGTCAAGCAAAATGAGACCAACACAAAGTATGCCCAGCAGGTGGTGCCATAGAGTGCTAGATCTCACATGGCCACCTCCACAGTTAGAATCGTGACCCTGTGGCCGAAAAACACCCCAGGTGCATGTGTGTACATGCCCAAAACTCTAAGAGGAGAAGGGAGGAGAAAGGACTGTGGCCATACCATCCCTTTCTAAGAGGTACATTTCTCACTTTCCCTCATTCTCTGTCTCTCTGACAAGTGCCCACACCCTATGGCAAAAATCTAAAAAACAAAACTCAAAGCATGAATTTGCTAAGATTCCTTCCACGATTTGCACCTTATTGTACATTGGCTTTTTTATACATGCACATTTATTCAGAATTTAATGACTATCAAGAATTAGTTAATGGATAATGTGTGCTCTTGGGTTTATTTGTGTTTTGGTTGCCAGTATCAGAAGCACCCAGCTCAGGGAAAGACTATCTACTTAAGATGGTGATGAATTATGCTTATATTTATTCTTCCACTATTAAGGCTCTTTTAAAAAAGTTATTAGGTACTTACAATTTCTAATAAAAACGACTAAATAAAAAGTCATTTACTTGAGTTATAAACTATTAACATACATACTGCCAGCTCCTAACTTTCAGGTTGCTTGTATGTATTATTCTTTATAAGAATACTTTGAACTAAAACAGCTTTCTTTCTTATTTACCACTATTTTTATGAGAAATACCATAATTAATTAAATTGAATACCTGTTGAACCTTTTTGAGTCCCTGATTTATTCATTATTATCGGCCCATTGTTAATTATCAGTAACAAAATATGTTGGTTGATCATAATATCTTTATCTTTCAGCCCTTTATTCTTCACTGTAATCCTCAACCTTGGGGGCAGATTTCTCTCTCTTCATGCCCACCACTGTGTGACACCACTAATGGAGTTTTGTGTCCCAATGCCTGTCTTATACCATCCTTCTACCTTGTCATCAACTGATCCTACATTGCTGCCTTCACTATGTCACCTACTTGAAAGCCTTCCATTGACCCAAAGTGCCCATGGGATGATGTCCTTGGCATTCAAAGTCCTTCATCATTTAATCTTCATTTTTCATCATTCCCATAAAAAGCTTTACTTTTAGGGAGTTGATTCTATGAAATATATCTTTTGCAAACCGAGTTTGCATCAGTGCTGTTTTTAACTTTCTCACTTCTTTTTTAAATACAGAATCCCTCAGAGGTCCTCTGTGACTAAATCAGACCACACTGATCCTTTCTTACTCTGAACATGCAGAGCAATTCTGTACAAATCTGGGTAGTAGTTCTCTTTGGCATTTAATATTTATTGACTTACATAAAATATACATTTTGTAAATAAAAAAATATGAGATAAAATTATGGAAAGGAGAGGCATTGTCCTATACTCCGGTATATCATGTCTGACACAGAAGGCATCACCCTACCTGTGTGAGGAGCTCAGTAAGTATTCTTGCCTGACTAGTTTTAGTTATGCAAAATCTAAAACACTTGATCAATCAGAATATTCTATACCTTATTTAATCTGAACCTTATTTACAGATTTACATTTATATTACAATTTGATTTTAGCTTTATACTGCAGGACTTCTGCATGTATTACTTATAAACAATATATAATCAATATGCACAATAAAAAATGCAAGAACATGTACATGCAGAGTTCTATTTCTTGTTCTTATTTCATTGTATGGAAGATTTCTTGAGGAAGAAAGTTCTGTATTTTTTTTTGGGTACAGATTACCACCCCAAAGAATAATGTACATTTCCATGTAATCTTTGCAAAGTCAATGGCACTGTAAGGTAATGTAGACAACACATTAAAAACTCTTCTAAAAATCCAATTGTTAAGTCATAAGATTTAATACAGTGATGTCCAGAAAAAAACAGGAGCCTTCAGTAGACATTAAACTGTTCATAATGATAATAAAATGAATTCCTGGATCCCTTTCATATCTAATTTAAGCCTTGTATTTGGAACCTAAAAGAAACTTACAACTTAGAGACCCACACTGAATGCAGTTCATTGGCCCAGACTTTCTTCCTCAGGAACTCACACTATACATATTGCCATTATTTAGGTGTAAAATCAAACATCACACTTTCTAGGGCTGCTTTCCACTGCCACGTCCAACTTCTATCCAAACACCCCACTCTGTTGAAGCAAATATCCTCAGGATATTCCACCTCCTCTTCCCTTACTGCTATCATTTACTGACCATATTGTCACATTCTTCGTTTATTGAAGACTTGGAATTTTGATCTTCTGCTTGCTCTTCTGTTCCTACACTCATCTCAACCTGAAGAATGATAGAATTCTGCTAGTTCTATAGCTCACTTCTACATTTTTATCGGTTATTTTAGCTCATGACTCATACTCTTGACCACCCAATGGGAAATATACTGAGAGGTTCTGCTCTTGGACACAGCCTTACCTTTTATCAGCATCCTGACTGTTGACTGCGTAAGATATTTTAGTCTTTAGTATACTCCTCCCAAGCATTTTTGCACTATTAACCATTGCTCACATGCTTCACTTTCTTCCTAACTTCACTTACAACCCACAGTACACCATTATTGTTATTCCTTGGTACAGATTGTCACCAACTGCATCTCTTTCTCTGCTCTTGAGTTCATGTGGTGAAAGCTCAACAATTTGCATTCTTCCCACTAATCCTTGAGCAGTTAATATGCCTAGATTTGGGAGAAAAATTATATTATTTAGGTAACTGGACCCACTTTATTATTATTACTGTCAGCAGTTAATAATACGTACCAACATTTTAATTAAATCCTACTTGCAATGTTTTCTTTCATGCCATGCCAACTGAGTATATTCATTATTTTCACTGAAGTACATTTTTAAATAATAATTTCAGAGAATGTGAGTGGTAAATATTATATGTCTTTGAGTGTCTGAGTATCCTATTTTTATATCATTTTTTAAAATTCTAGTCCATCTAAGTATAGAATTCTTGCTGCTATTTATTTTTTTTAGTCCTCTGATACTAGCAAGCCATTTACTTCTGAATGTATTAATGCTGATGAAAAGTCTGATGGTAGTGTAATTGTATGATTCTTTTAAGTCATCTTTAATTTCTTTCTAGGAGTTTTTAAGGTTTTAATATTATCCTAGATTTATTTTTATTTCATTATAATACACCTCAGTATGCATTTATTTTTATTTAACCTTCTTAGCATTTAGAGCATATTTTCAAAGAATACATACTTGTCATTTTTCCTTTTTGCAAAAACATCATGTTCCAAGTGGATTTCTCAGTACTGTCTTATATTTACTAATTCTCTGCTTAACCACGCTAATCTTTATTATGGCACCTATTGATTAAAAATAATACATATGGAGGGGCAGCAGGTGGCTTAGTTGTTAAGGTGTTGGATTCTCACATGGTCGACCTTCGTTCAAGTCCCAGACCCATCAGCTTGAAAATCATACTGGGCGCATGTGCATATGTGACCAAAATCCCAAGAGGAGAATGGAGGAGAAGGAATTACAGCATGGCCATTCCCTCTGGGAGTGATTTCTTACTTTCTTTCTCCATCTCTCCAGTGAGCGCACATGCCCTATAGCAAAAATCTCTTTTAAAAATATAGATACTACACACACACACACACACACACACACACACACATATAAATAATTATTGCCAAGGTTACATGTATTCTCCAGAGAAAGATAAGAGAGATAAAGATAGAGAAAACACCTCTAATAGTACATGGGCAAGCCATAATCTCTTCTGTTTATCTTGTGAGGATTCTGACACACACACACACACACACACACACACACACACACAAAGTGAGTCTTTTAAGGACTGGATTCAAACTGTGGCTGTCTGTGGGTGGATTCAGTGCCTTTAGGCCCCAGTAACTGTAATTTTAATTCATAGATTTCTAAGTGACTCTCTTTCATATTCACTTTTTAAAATTTTCTTTTTACAATTTGTTATTCATTTAAAATCAGTATTAATCTTTCATTTATCTCATTGAATATCCTAAACACTTACATCAAGTTAATTTTAGCTGGAGTGAATTGAGTTCTGCTTGCTGATTCAGTTAACTTTCTCAGAAGAAACTTAGGTTGATAGGTCCATTTTGAGTGTGGTTTTACGTTTTTTCTATCTCTCACATTCACTTCACTAGTTCTAACCTGGTATATACCTCCACCCGGTTCCTGGATCAATAACTTAGAACCAAATCTTACAGTGGTGTTTTAGGGCTCACCAGGCCATTTGCTGATCTAGACGATGACTGACTCAATTTCTAGCCCAAGGCTTTTGCCATTTTTTCCCCCTTTGGCTACCTCAATAGACCCATAGCTTTCTATAATGCAAAACCCTAGGTCTCAGGTAAGCAACTATTTCATGTTGTGATTCCTATTGTGGTAGATACCAGATTGATTCCTCACCTATTATTTTATCTTCCTTTTATCAAAGACATTGAGCAGCCATAAACACTTGTGCAGACATGGTTTAGATTCAGCCAAAGAAGTACATCTATATTTTTGAGTCTTCAGAAAAGCCATGATGCATTTTTGCATAGAAAAACATGTCATGAATTTCTCGATGACTTAATAGATTAGGAAAACGCAAATGAGGTAGATATAATAAGCGTGAGGCTTCTGTTTGTGTCTACTGGGTAGCAAGGCAATTGTTTCCTGCAGGAATTTTTGGTGAACAGTCTCCTGATGTCCAGAGTTTTTAAGTTTTTTATTTCTTCAGAGAGAGAAAAAAAAGAGACACCCCCAGCAAGGTCTTCACACCATGATCCATCCTCCATTCTTAGTCAGCCAATCTGGGTCATAGGCTTGTAAGCATGCCCAGTGTGTCCAGGGAGTCCTCAGGATACAATCTGGAATCTTCCAATGTGGGTTCAATTGTGTTACCTTCTCCTGATAGCCACAATGTGCTACAGCTTTGGGAGTAGACAATAGGTAGGACAGTAGAGCTCCCAAAGCAGCTGAAATTGTAGCTTTCTAATGTCTGGTTCTGTAATGTTCAGGAAATCATTCCAAAAAGCCCAGCCAATAACTTTTTTTTTCGATTCTTTCTATGATTTTACAAGCACCAGATTCGTTGCATTAAATTCTTTAATACCTAACATTTCTATAGTGCTTTTTGCTTCCTCTGCTGAATATGACATACACCTTAACCCTAGCTTTAAGAGTAAGCCTAGAGGGGACCAGCAAGAGGCACGATGGTTAAGGTACTGGATTCTCACATGGCCAATTGTGGTTCAAATCCTAGGCCTAGCAGTTTGAAAATCATGCCAGGAAGAGAAGGGAATGTGGGATGGCCATTTCCCCCGGGGAGTGATTTCTCACTTTTCCTCTCTCTGTCTCTCTCTCTAAAGAGTACATGTGCCATATGGCAAGTGGCGCGGTGGTTAAGGGTGCTGGACTCCCACATGGCCGACTGTGGTTCGAGTCCTGGATCTGGCGGTTTGCTTTCTCACTTTCCCTCTCTCTCTCACTCTGTCCCCCTCTGAACAAATTATATATATATTAATATACACACATATATATACACACACATATATATATATAAATAAATAAAGCTAAATAAAATAATTTTTAAAATTAAAAAAAAAATAAGAGAGAGCCTGAAATGAAACATACTTTAGCCCTTACCCAGAGAGAATGAAATTCCTAGGCATCAATGCCTGGTTTTAGGCCAGTTATTATTGAACTGAAGAGAAAGTCATGCATGAGGCGTTTTTGCATAGAAAAATGCGTTGTGACTTTCCTGACAACCCAATAGCAGCTCCCTATCTGTAAATGTCTTACTTTTTAGCTATTTATGGTGTAGTGAGGCAATTACCTTCTGTCTTTATTTTTTAAAGAATTATTTATTTATTTATTTCAATTTATTATTATTTTTTTCATTTGTCCAGAAAGAGAGAGAAAGAGAAAGGGAAAGCAAGGAAACAAGTCACCAGGTCCAAGACTTGAACTATGGTTGGCCATGTGGGAAACCAGAGCCTTTAACCACCATGCCACATGCCACCCCAACAATTATCTTCTTCTAAACTCAACCAAATCTTTTATTTCTTTCCTTTATGTTTTATTTTTTGCTGCTACAGATTGGAGAAAGGGAAATGGTGTCAAGGCATAAATTTATTACAACATCATAAATAGTCTGGTCTTTAAGATTTATTTCGGATTTATGGCCACAGGTTCCAATACCATCACATTCAATCCTACTACACCTTTCTCTTAAATACTCCCCACCTCTCTCTTCACTCATTTAACACTGAGAAAATAGAAGCCCTGAAAATGGATCTCCTTTCTATTCCCATCTCCAAATTTACAAACCTCCCAGCCTCTGTCTGGATCCTCTTTTTCTTTCCTCTCGTTACATCCAAGGAGGGAACCTTCTCTATTCAGATCTGCACTAGATCCCATTCTATCTTGTCTCCTCTGAGTCAGCATTTTTTTTTTAATGAAGGTCCTGATAGTAACCATTTTGAGCTCTGTAAACTCCTGAAGTCTGCTGTCCTAGTGTGAAAACAGACATAGACACATAAACAAGTGGGTGTGTCTGCATTCCAGTAAAACTTCATTTACAAAATAGAGGCTGAGTTGGATCATGGGCATTTCAATGATCCCTGGGGTCTGTCTTCCTCAGTTGCCCCTTTTCTCTAATTTGCCCTTTTCTTCCTCTCTACTTATATGCCTTGAAAATAATCTTAAGAAAATACAGTGACCTTTTTTCCAGCCATGTCAAGGAGGGTGCTGTTTTGTTCATTGCTTGATCCCTTGGCATGCTAATTACAGACTATAGGAGTTCTATCAATATTTGATGAATACATAAACAAATGCATCTAAGATGCTGTTTCAGACACTGGAAGGTGCTGCTCAAATTTTGCCTTCCAGAATTCATTTCACAAAGTACTATGAGTGGTGCCAGCAGATGACCTGGCTTAGCAGTGCCCCTGCTGAAGGAGCCACATGACCCAAAGTCATGTTCCCTGCCTGGGGGCCTCCATCCAATGAACCATCCATGTGGGAGCTGTATAGACCAGGCCCCTTCATCTCAACTCAGGGCAATTCTGAAAGGCCATTCTAACTTCAGAGTACCTGGCAGCCATCTGAAACCCTTGCAGAGACTACATGAAAGTTGTTTCTGTCCCTGCCCAATCCTGCTTCTACTTCTATCCTTTCCTTCCTTTCCTTTTCTGGGGTGTTGATCCCTGAAGCTCTTCCAGGTAAGCCTCCTATATGCTAGCCTCTAGTCTAGACTGGCCTTCCCCAGGAAATCAACTTGTGATACCTGCTGAAGTTTAATTAATCTATTGATGACAATTTGACAATGCAAATCAATTTGTGATAAATTTTAAAATCCATGTACATTCCTCATATGTTTGTTGGAAGGATAACACAATTCCCTAGTTTTAAAATAAACTTTTGGGGGGCCAGTTTGTGGTACAATATTAACCTAACTGGACCCACATGGGAAAGATCCCAGGTTCCCATCTCAGGACATCCCTGAGCACTCCAGGGGCTCTCATGCTCATGATTCAGGCTGGCTGAGAGTGTTGGGAGAGTCTGTATCTCTCTTTTATGGAATGAATGAATAAATATTAAAAAAGAAAAACTCCTTTTCTTCTTTGGTTTTCTTTACTATTAATAGTGACTTAGGAAGAGAGGGAATGTCACTCACAGAATCTACTTGGATTTATCATTTATTTTAGAATATATCAATAAATGTTAATCTTTCATATAATGACTATCTTTTCCTAAATAAATACTGTCCTTTTCTGCATAGTAATGCTGTTCACTTTTATCTTAGTAGCGGTTGTGACCAATACTTAAATATGGATATTTATGCATATATATATATATTTAAATGTGTATCTCTGAAAGCCACAATGCCATATATGCTTTCTAGCTATAGGGTATATAACCTGAGATAATCTAAAAATTTAAATAGGATCTGTGGAAGGGACCCAATCTGGAAGAGTTACTTATTTTCAAGAAGCTAAAGCAATTTTTAGGAGTGCTTCTAAAACATTGTAAATTAATACCTTTGGAAAATCTAAAGTCCTCTGGACTGGAGATAGCATTCAGTCTTAGTTCATTTACATAAACTTCAGACAAAAGGTAGCAACCTGAAGGTTAACAAAATATGGTTGTTTAATTTTTTTTTTTGAAAGTAAAATCTCCCAGTGCTTTGATTCAGCCCTGTCATGGCAGGATTGAGCCTAACACAATCACTTGCAATTGAGACACATTTTTTCTGCTGCATAGTGAATGGGAAGGTGTGCACAATGATCAGGTCCTAGGGCCCCATTTTGATCACATCTCTATAGATGATTGCTCACGTTTTCTCTGGGGTCTTCTTTTCCCATGATGTCTATTCAAGCCTAATATGGTTATCCTAGACTTTGACTTCCTCAAGGGGAAGGACCATATATAGTTCTGGTTTACATCCTCAGGTGCTGAAGAAATACCAGTCACACAAATAAATATATGGGTGAGCATGTGTTCGGACACTGCATTATTTCTCTTCTCTTTCACATAGCTTCTCACTTGCAGGAAAAAGGAAAAAAGTCTCAAAGTTACAACCATGTTTAATTTCTGCTAACTAAAACATAAAGTCAAATACGGTAATCTCCACTGGCTCATTAATTGGTGACCCTTAATTAAAGGTATCATACATCATTAAGGTCTGAGCCTAAGTAAATGCAAAACTAGATAAGCGCAGCTATTAGCTTAATATGAAGCTAATGCAGCCCCTTATTTAATGATTACACAAACAGGCTCCCAGGCTGAAGATAACGAATATTTGCATTGCCACCATGCTTACTAAAAGGGATCCTGCAAGTCAAAAATTCAGAGACTGCTTGCAGGGAAATTAACGCACACATACATAGTCTTGTCAGTCTTACATATCCTTGGGTTGGAAATAGGTAGGAATGGCCCAGACAAGGGGGCCTTTCACTTTGTTCTGCAACCAGGTCCTACAGAAGTTGGAAGCAGGAGCTGTGTTTCTGATCCAAAACATCTACTTAGGCCTCCTAGAGTAATGGTAATTGGATTATTCCATTCTTTTTCTCTTAGACTTACCTACTCTTCCTACTCATTTATTTTTCAATTTTTAAATATTTTTAGCACATAATAATTGTACATATCTGTGGAGGTACAATGTGATTTTTCAGTATGAAAATACAATGGCGTGATGATTAAATCAAAGTGATTAGCATGCCTGGCATCTCACCTATTTACCGTTATTTGTGTTGGGAGCATTAAAAATACTCCCTATTCATTTTGAAGTATTTCTTGTTTGGCAAGTTTCCGCCCTGTCTTCCCTTTGCATGTGGGTATCCCTGTGGGTTTATAAACACCATCCTCACTGTCTGGCATTTCAGAACTCTCACCTATTGTTTAGTTCAGTCTCTTGTTACATAACCTAAAGAAGCAGGTCAACATGAAGAAGAATAAGGCTGCAAGGGACTTGTTTAGGATTGTCCTAGCAGGCGCACAGGGACTTCAAGTGCTTTGATAATAGCCTGACCACTTGACTGAACATCTCTTCACTCTACCTCCTCTCAGACCCGAGTGTGAAAATAAGCCCCTTTGTCAATTAATTAAAGAACATGGGCTCTGGAGCCAGGCCAACTTGGGTTAAAACTCCCAATTCTGACACATTTGGCTGTATGATTCTGGGCAAATTTCTTCATCTCTCTGTGCACGCATTTCTTAATTTGTACAAGGGTAACATTCCTAATCGGTAGGATCATGATGAAATAATTGATGCAAGGTTTCTATCACAGTGCCTATATGTTGTCTGTTGCTTAATAAAATAGGGACACTCCTGGCTTTGTGTATTTATTTGGCTAGTGATTTCTTGTGGAGGTAGTTTAAGTATACCTTCTGTTTGCTCTTCTTGTGGGGGTAGATAAGAAAGGCAGACAGAGTGGCAGGCCTACGCATACAATGCATGGCCTGTTTCTGCTTTGGCATTTCACTTACTCTCTAAGAATTGATATCTCTCTCTGTGGGAAATAAATAAAAAAGAGAGAGAGAAAATTCTATTAACCAGAAATACTGGTCTTAGATGGGGAGAAAGGACAAGACCTAAAGATCAAAGAGTCAGAAACAGTGTAAAGGGGTAAAGAGGTGATGAAAATTCTAATAAACTCTTTTGTCTTTCTCCCCAGTCACTTTCACATGAATGTAATTCCAGTGATTTGCTACAAGAAATGATATCTTTATAGGTGAGATGAGTTAAAATTTTTAAAAAGAAGAAAATCAATATTGGACAAAGAAAGAAAAAGGAATGATTGTTTTATTTATTTATTTATTCCTATGTGCAGCCCCAATGAAGGAACCGCCTAGCTTTTCTTGGCGAATGTGTTGATGTGTAGCCATTTCTGCTGGTGCATTTGTGAGCTGAGCTGCAGGGGATGTCATGTGTTGCAGTAATTGCCATGGAAACCATTGTTGTTGGATGAATAGAGAGGGTTTAAATCCTTGGTAATGAGCCTGAGAAACTAAGTAGGTCTTCAAGTTTAACTTGTTTGGAAGTGCTTCATATTTCACACAGAGACATTGGAGGCAAAAGATAGGGGGCAAAGGATGAAAAATAAAAAGGGACGTTGTTTCACTTTGTTTTGAATGCAAATAAAATAACCTAATACCATGTTACACTTATCCTTGCCCTTTTTAATGAAAACACACACACACACACACACACACACACACAACCCAAAAACACCAAGGATGCACAGCATCAAGTTCCAAGCTTTGAGCAACACTCTTGCCTGCTGAGCAAAGTGTAACTTTGATACCTTGTCACGTAAATCAACACTTTAAGTTCACCTCTCACAAATCTCAACATAAGTGAGAATGTTAAATATTTTTAGGGAAATTACAAAACCACCTTATCAGCGATTTTGCTTTCTGCAAGTTTCAGTTACCCTGCAATACAGTCCAACAAGATATCAAGAAAGGAAACACATGCATGTAACTTTTTACTACAGTGTATTGCTATAATTGTTTTATAATTAGTTGTGCTTTTTTTCTGCTCTTTTTTCTGTGCCTAAATGTTAAATTAAACTTTATCATAGATATGTAGGTATAGGGGAGAAAAAACAAAAAAACATAGGATACACAGGATTTGGGACTCTCCACAGTTTCTGATATATACTGGAAGTCTCGAAGTATAAACCCCATGGACTGGGAGGGGGACTATTGTAATTATAAGTCTTGCCCAGATTGTGAGATCCTTGCAGGTGGGGAACAAGTTCTGTCATCTTTTTATGATTCCAATTCACAGACTACACATTCTAGAGAATCCACCTGTGTGTTATAGAACATGCAGCTTCAAAATGTTTCTTACATTTAAAGAGAGGATAGGAGTGACCAGTGGACACAGGAATCTGCCCTGCAATTGGCAAGTTCTCAGGACTTCTTATCTCCCTTTCTTCTCCACCTATCCCTCACCTAAAACCATTTAGGATGAGTGCCCTCTAGGCAGGACTGGTAGTGGCAGCAGCATTTGAAGAGTCAAAAAACAAGAAATCAAGGTTGCAAAGACAAAATCTTCCTTCCCTCCTGAAGGCCAAGAGACTCCTGTCCATCTCTTCCCTCTCCTTCAGAGACACCATGGGCATCCATAGTTGGGTTTTGGGATGGAAACTGCTTCCTGAATATTTATGTGGAAACCCTGACATTCTGCACAGGGTAAGACAGAAAAGACAAGGTGCTGTGGTGAAGGAGGCCAGAGAAAATAAATCTTTATATGCTGTTATCTTTGTTCCCATCTTTTTTTTTTTTTTTTAAAAGCTTCAGAAAGACTTCCCAAGGGTTCTATACCACCTGAAGAAGTAGCTGGTACTCTCCAGAGTCTGAGAAGGAGACTGTCCTTGGCTGTAAAGAACATCATGACTGTAGAGGGCAAACACCTGAGGCCTATCGCTGATCCAGAAATGAAAGGAAAGGAAAGAACAGGGTATGGGAAGAGGGAAAGGAACAATGCATCACAAACTTCCACAGATGAGAACCTTTCCTTTTTTCTTTTTTAGTTAAGTATCTTGTGTTGCAATCCTCTGCCCAACCTCTCACCTAGGATCAAAGGCATGTACCACTGCATTCACCTCCTTTTCATCCTATAGAATGTGTACATACATGACAGAGAAACAGACAGAGGGAAGGAGGAAAAAGGCAGAGAGGAAGAAAGAGAGAATCCAGTAGTGGTGTCTGGCCATACTTTAATCCTTTCCCTCCAATTCTCTATCCTATAGTATGTCCTGGGCACATGCAAATGCTGAGTGTTTTTCTGGTCAAAGGGACTGGGACTTGAACTCTGGTTAGCCATGTAGGATTTGGCTTCCTCTGTAATGCCTTACTGCTGCCTATGGGGCAGCCCCCGCCTCTTTCTTAGACAGGTTCACCATGTTGCTCAGGTCAGTCTCTAGCTTATGATCCTCCTGTCCTTAGCCTTCCCAGTTGCTAGACTCATGAGTGCATGTCAGTGAACTGAAAACTTGTCCTTTCAGATCCCCACCTTCCAGGGCAGATAGTCCATGGTCTCTAGAATGAATGCTTTGGAGCCAATCAGCCTGGGTGTGAGTCTGGGATCTGCTATTAGTTGCTGTAAGTTATTCAACCTCTTTATGCTTCAGCTTTATCATAAGTAAAGAGTAGATAGTTGAAGCATGTACACAATAGAATTGTTAGAAAGGTAAGTAATGCAAGTACATTTCTTTTTTTTTCTTTCTTTCTTTTTTTTTGGAGAGGTTTTCGCTATAGGGCGCGTGCGCTCGCCAGACAGACAGAGACAGACAGAGAGACAGAAAGCGAGACATCACCCCCAGGGGGGATGGCCATGCTGCAATCCCTTCTCCTCCAGTCTCCTCTCAGGATCTTGGGCACACACACACATGCGCCCAGTGTGAGTTTTAAGCCACTGGTTTCGGGACGCGAACCGCGGTTGACTACGTGGGAGTCCAGCGACATAGCCATTACGCTAACTGCTGGTCCCACAAGTACATTTCTTAGAGAAGTCCTGAAGCACAGTAAATGATCAATACAAATAAACAATCAGGATTATTCATCTCTAGTGCTTCCTTTTGTGCTTTGCAGGTCTGGCTACAGAAGTCATAATTTGCAGGGTTTTTAAAAAGTTTATTTTATTCATGATAGAGAGTGTGTGTTCATGTGTGCACATAAGAAAGAAAGAGAGAGAGAGAGAGAGAGAGAGAGAGAGAGAGAAAGAGAGAGAGAGAGAGAGAGAGAGAGAGAGAGAGAGAGAAGCACCCTTAATAATTTCTTGTCATACCATGTTCCCCCTTCCCCAGCCCTCCATCTCTGGAGCATCTTGAATGCTTACACATACACCCAGTGTGTTTTCAAGCACACCTGGGGATCCTAACCCACAGTTGGCCATGTGACTCCCAGCACTGCAGTTCAGGTTCTTACCGACTGTGCCACCAGGCTGAGCCATAATTTTCAGTTTCATAGTTGGAGTCTGCTCTCCCTTCTCCCTCCTTCCTCCTCTCTCCAAGAGGGACTCAGGGGAGATGGAGAGTAAAGTGATGCCAGAGGGTGAGAGTGCTATTTTAGAGCTATTACAGCTGGAAATCCAGCAATTCTAAAATCCTGTCCTGCTAATAACCTTTCTGTCTGGGGAAGTCCCAAGAGAATTCTAAGCAATGAACAACAACGCTGATTGGTCATGTTGGGAGGCTGGGAGACCTTTGGTAAATGCTGGAATTGGGGCAAACACAGCTTAGATTTCCCCTACTGAAATTAATCTTGAAATTGTACACTCTCTAGCCAGTATTATGAAGGGATGATGCCAAGGAGAAGGTGGGAGCAAGGTCACAGGCTATAATGCCACTTTCTCAGTGGTATTGTCTACATCTGTCTTGCCTTAAAATGCAGCACATACAACTCACATTCCATTTCTCTGCTTTATTATTTTTTTCCTTAGAATGTATCATCTGAGATAGACAATTTAATTATTTTTTTTATAGCTTTGTCATAGGGTGGGTGTGCTTGCCAGAAAGGGGGAAGGGAGAGAGGAAGTGATAAATCACCCTCCAGGGGGGATGGCCACACCACAGTCACTTCTCTCCTGTGATTTTGAGCATGCATGTACACATGCCCATAATGTTTCTCAAGCCACCTGGTCCAGGATTTGAACTGCACCATCCATCATGTGGGATCTAGCCTCCCCAACCACCACACTACTGGCTGGCCCAATTATTTATCTTGTTTATAGAAAATCACTCAGGACTAAAATGTAAATTCCACAGAGAAAGGGATTTTGGTCTGTTTTATAGTTTTGTTTTGCTGTTTTCATCTCAGCAACTGAAACAGGGCCTAGGATAGAGAAGGCTCTCAACATATATCTGTTGAGTGAACAAAGGGGAATAAGGAAAATGGAATATGACGAAGTCCTTCTTAATACATAGTTAGTAGTCCATACAGCTAGAAAACTCAGCCCTATCAGTGTCTTGCAATTCTAATCAGTTAGATGAACTAGTCTTCTACTAGGGTCAAGTGGCAGCATAGATAAGGTGAGAACAATTAATTATGAATCTGGAGGAAGAGGAGGCTGAAAATTCCTTACACGTGGGGGAGTAAGTAAGAGAATCAAAGTGAGCACGATAGGTAAATACCACCAGAAAGTTGGGAAGGGTAGAAAAATAGAATTATTTTAGGCTACAATCAGATTCTGAACTCATTGCCTCCTGGGAACATTAGGTAGCTAGGCAATTTGTTAGTAATAGTTTATTGTGTTTCTAGGCTCATACACGATATCGTGGCAATGATGTGGAAACAAATTCTACATTCCAAACAACATTAAGCATGTATGTTTTAGTAAGTTTGTATTTAATATATGCCTACCTATCTGTTCTTTGGTGGAAAGTGTGTGTGTGTGTGTGTGTGTGTGTGTGTGGAGTTACCTAGACATATCTTAGGAAAAAAAAATGTATTGAAAATACAATTACTTCTTGGCTTGGTTGTAGGCTACTATTAAGTGACAGTTATTCCTGGGAAGTTGGTCTGAGTTTTGAGAAGCCTATCCAGAGTTATACTAGATGTGAATCAGATTTAGGGTTTCATGACATTGAACTTTCAGTCAAGGTTCTGTTTTTTCCTCAATTGGTTTATAAGTCAGTCTAAAGTGCTTCAAAGTTGGCCTTGTAGTGTATGTTACAAAAGAAGACAGAGTGATATGAGACATCATCAAATGGTAAATTTGCATTCAATAACTAGTTTGCTATAAATGTTATCCTCCTGGAGTTGCTTACCAGAGATTTCAGCTAAGGTTGTGGGGGTCGCAGTCACATGGAGAGAATGCATCAGGCAACAGAGAACTGTCTGCATGTGAGCAAAGGGAATCAAGCCTTGCTCCTTTTCTTTACATATAATTGTTATAAATGCTACCTTGGCATTCTCAGGTAGAACGTTTAAATGAGTTGAAGATTTATATGATTTGAAATTAATAAAAGGTTAAGGGAACCCTTATCAAATAAATCCTTACTTGTAGGATGCTTCCCTCCATCTGCATTAGTGTATCATTTCCATTGTGTATTAAGATCACCAAGGCTGCTTGAGTTAAATATGGTGACACCAATGACAAAACTGCTACCATATTACCCACCTGTCCCCATGCATACCTATTTAACTCTTATTTTATTATCAAAAGAAACTAATTGCTATTTTTTTGAGCAGTTAGTAAATGTCAAAAGCTGTACAAGGTACTTTACAGTCATTATCCTTAATCCTTATAATATCCTGTGGCATATCTAACTGATGAGGAAATTAAGACTCAGAGAGTTTAGTAACTATTGGGTTGTTGGAAAAATCATGATACATTTTTCTATAGAAAAATAGAAGAAATACAGCATGACTTCCAACAATCCAATAGTTCAAGGTCACATGACTAGTGTGTACCAGATTCAAAAGTAGATTTCTTTACCCATTGCATTTCATTTTACTACACATCATGATTCCCTGAGGAAACACTGAATTCCCCAAATCACCAGTGATGTGGGCTGGACCTACTTAGTGTTGATAGTGGAAGGGGATTTGAATTTCATGATACTTTTACAGTTTGTTGTGAGACAGGTGACTATTTAAACTTACCCTCAATGAAAATCACAAATTTCAGCCACATACGTATTTTTACATTTTTCTGGTTGTCACATCAAAAAAAGTAAAAATAACTAGTTAAAATTAATTTTAGAAATACATTATTTAATGTACTATATCTAAAATACTATAATTTCAACATTTAAGTTACACAAAAAATATTAATGAGAGCTTTTGTATCATTTTTGTACTACATTTTAGAAATCTACTGTACTGGGATCAGCAGACAGTATAATGGATACGTTGCTGGACTCTTACGTAGTTGACCGTGGTTCAAGACCCAGACCTGATGGCTTAAAATTCATGCATGGCGTGTGTGCATGTGTGTCCAAGATCTCAAGAGGAGAATGGAGGAGAAGGGATTGTGACATGGCCATTCCCCCATGGGCTGATTTCTTGCTTTCTGTCTCTCTGGTGAGTGCACACACCCTATAGAAAAAAAAAATCTCTCTCTCTAAAAAAAATAAAACAGAAAAGAAAGAAAAAAAAAGAAATCCACTGTACTTTTCACAGTTACAACATCCTTCAGTTCAGATTAGCTATACTTAATCTGCTAAATAGCCCCATAAGGCCAATGACTATCATTTTGAATAGAGCAGAATAGACTTTAAGTACCACAAAGAGGAGGTAGCATTTAGTAAGATGACAGGGAAGATTTTCAATTTGTATTTGACACATGAATAGTTTCTGTATGAACAAATGAAAATGAAACCAATATAAAACTTAAGATATGAAAATTTACACAATTACTGGTGTAAATCATAAAATAATTATGGTTTGAAGACCATCAAGGCTTATTTGGTACATATGAGTACTAACCAAAGTATGGGTTATTAACCTTGGTAAACTACTACATACATATATAGTAAAATGCACTATATATAATGCATATGTCTGTTATAGAGAGAAACCAATGAGTTTCAGGCATTGGTAAATGGTTGAAAGGATCTATTTCTGGACTTAGTGACTTTGAGATCTTTATGTGACAAGATCCAACTATGTGAGTAGAACGAACTTAATGTAGCTAAATATTTATACAGATAATAGATTAACTCAGATAGAGGTACAACAGGGAGAACTAGTGTACCTAGAACCATTAGTCAGGGTCTTCAGAAGGAAATTTGGAGCAAAAGTAAAGCAATAAGGGAGGAGCTGGAGCCCCAGGGTTATAGCCACTTGTGGATACTGCCTGAGTCAAGAAAGACCTGGTTTTCTCTTCTGTTCTCTCTCTAGTCTTTTAGCAGTGCCTCCCTAAGGCCAAACATAGCTTGCTGAACAGACTATAAAGGTCAACCTCTCTGTAGTTAGAGCAGAAGGACAGGTATCAGATATGAGAGCAAACAACCCAAGGACAAGTCAAGGCTAAGGAAAACACGCTTTCTGTTAATCTAGAGGCAGAGTATGGGTGGTCCATGTGAGGATCAAGGGGCACCAAATGGGAAACATGCTGTGTGTACACATCTGGGCAAGACACTCCCATTAGGTATGGAGGATAACCAAGTTCATAAATTTTCTCCCCGTTGAACTCAGTGACTAATCTACTGCCAAATCCTGTTGATTGTATCCCTTATCAAATCCTGAATCTGCTCACATATCCCTGTTCCTCATACCATCATTATAGTCCAAGCTGTATCCTTCTCCTGCTTCAATTACCAGAGAGTCTCAACTATATGCATTCATTGAAGCCACTCATATCTGCCTCCTGCTGAGATTATCCCTTGTCTCAAAAGTAGTTTCCTAGTTGACTTCAGCTCATCACTCAGATACCAGCTCAGTTCATCACTTCTTCAGAGAAAGACCTCTCTGACTTCCCTTACCAGGTCATCCCTCTCTCATCATGATCCTAGAAAGCAGAGATCAGATTTCTGTGTCTCCTCTGTCTGTCTCTGTCTCTATATCTCTGTCTCTCTCTCATTCTTTCTCTGGCATAAAACTTACTATGGACTGTTTTTTTTTCCCCATAGGGTACATGCACTCACAAGAGAGAGATAGAGAGAGGGAAAGTGAAATTCCCTTCCTGCTCCCCCATGGGGGATGGCCACATTGCAATCTCTTATTTTCTATTCTCCTCTTGGGATTTTGGGCACACATACACTTGTAGCCAGTGTGATTATCAAGTTGCCAGGTCTGGGACTTGAATCATGGTCAGCCATGTGGGAATCCAGTACCTTAACCACTATGCCACCTGCTGTCCCCATATGGGATGAATTTTGTCCTCCTAAAATTAATATGTTGAAATTCTAACTCTCTAGGTGACAGTACTGGAGATGGTGTCTTTGAAAAGTCATTAGGTTTAGATGAGGTCATGGGGATGGAACGTCTATGATGGGATTAGTGCCTTTTATAAGAGGAGCACCAGAAAACTTGCTGTCTCTCTCTGCCATGTGAGGACACAGCAAGCAGGAAGGCAGACACCTATAGCCAGGAAGAGAGCTCTCTCATTAGGAAGTGACCCTGCTGGCACCCTGATCTCAGCTGCAGAATTGTGAGAAAGAAACATCTGTTGTTCAGCCACCTAGTCTGCAGTTTTTTGTTATGGCAGCCTATGCTAAGACAGATGCTGTTTAGTAAATGAAGAACTAAGGAATGAGCATCAGAAGGGAAATGGCAGCCCAATGATCCAAATGTTACCCCTGAGGTCTGTCTCTGATCTCTAACTCCCTTAATGGGAAATATTTCTTCTCTCCTCTGTCCATTATGCATGGTGTGAATCTGTTTCACGTTACCCCAAAAACCATTCAGATGGCTTATTTAGAGGTCAAAATTAACAGCTTCATTTCATGGCTAGAAGCATTTTGCCTCTTCATCTTTTACAGCATCGTGGATGAGTTTAAACCTGGAAATAGGATCCACCCCCAGGCAGACTGAAGCACAAACTATACAAGGTTTTTGTCCTTGGGAGAATAAATACATCTGGTAAATCCCCATTTATTTTCCGCTAGTCTCTATGAGGAAAAGTGTCATCAGGACAAAGAGGATACTATGGATTTCTTTCACTTCTACACATTTACTTTCTTTACTTAAAATTCTTTATTGCTTCCATCCATTCATTGCTAGGCTACATTTTTTTGTAACAATGGGCTTCCATTTAATTTCTCTTCTGTAAGCCTAACTGTTCTTTAACCCAAGGACTCAGTGCCATGAAATATTATTTTCCAACTTGCAGAGGCACCTGGTTCTCCGAAATGGACTTTCTTTTGCACTGAACAACAACAACTACAAAGCCTGGTGTCAGAGATACAAGGCAACAGCTTTGTCTGAAACCACCCACTCTTCCTTTGTTTTCTTCTAGTGCACACTGTGTATTATGTTCCACATGCTTCTCTCCTGGCTCTGCAGATGTGAAACTTTAAATGCAGGGTGTTTAAAAATAATAAGGAGGAAAAAAAAGCACCCTGAAAATTATAGAGCTTTGTATTCAAGCAGCATGCAGCTCCCTAAAGAGCTCTGTTTATCAAGGGTTCAGATGGTTTACACGTGGTTGATTAGAGCAATCTGGATGACAGAAGGAAGGAGGTCAAAGGGGAAGGAAGTTAAATATCAACACTGGAAAGTACCTGAAAACCAGCTCTCCTGGACTCTGTTCCTTATTCAGAGGAAATATATTAAGTAAAATTGTGGGGGAGTCCAAGATCACCCACTGCTTAAAGAGCATGCTATAATGAAGGCCCTGGTGGGCATGTGGAGACTGGCTGGGGCCATGAAAAAGAAGGAAAAATCAATAGAATTCTCACTACATTCCAGGCAGTAAGTATCAGTACATTTGTTTATCTAAGTTAATACTTATCAAAATCCTTTAGAATGGTAACATTGACATTTAACAGCAGTTCATCCCCTGGCTCCTGATCTGAAGGCTTATAGCAAAACCTTCTTTGGGAGTCTCTTCAACTGCCAAAGTTTTTGGCTGAAGGATAAATCTGCCTTTCTTCTTTCAGGGTGCAAGGACCCAGTCTTCTTGCCTCAACCTGGGCCACTATAAAGGGCCATCAAAGTTTGGGATCCATCTCTCCAAGGGGTCAATAGAGGCTTTGTTGGGGCTGGCAGGTGGCATGGTGGTTAAAGGTGCTGGACTCCCACGTGACTGGCCATGAATCAAGTCCCAGACCTGGCACCTTGCTTTCTCACTTTCCCTTTCTATCTCTCTCTGACTGTCTCTGGTCAAACTAAAGACTAGTAATAATAAATAAAATAAAATAAATCATTCTTTAAAAAAAAATATAGAGGCCTTTGTTAAGACTATATCATTGTTGAACTTCTCCCACTTGAGCTCAGTCCTGTGTCCCATATTCTTTTCCTGGTTTTGTTCCTGAGACCTTTGCATCTCCCCTCACAATAAATTACCTGCATGCAAATAGGATTCTCATAATCTGTTTATCAGGAAATCTACTTGCTATGGGCAGCAGTGCATCCCCCTGAAATTCATATGTTGAAATCCTAGTCCCCTAGGACATAGCTGTATTTAGAGACAGGATCTTTGAGAGGTTATTAAATCAAATGAGGTCATTAGGATGGCCCCTAATTCAGTATGATTGGTGGCCTCTCAAGAAGAGAAGAAAAATCCAGTTATAAAGTTGGCTGATGGGAAACACCCAGCACTCATTTCTTAACAAAAGAATGTAACAATCATTAGACACATATTCAGTGGAATGGCTAAGGAGGAACCCTTGAACATTGTGAGAAAAGATCTAAAGTTTCCTGAAACAAAAACTCAAGAGGAAAAGCACAGAAAAGGCACCGACATGTCCATTAGCTGGGCTGAGATTAGCAGAAACTCCTCTTTCCTCAGAAAGGGTGAGTGGAAAAAATCCCTAAGAGACTCTGATCCACCATGGGATTCCTGTGCTCCAAGCCCAGTGAAGTGCTCTGTAACTCCAGAGCAGTATTTTGCTCTGGATTACCCTACATTCCAGGACCCAGACAGCTATAGAGCTATACCATTTTGAGTACAAAGCAACTTCAGAATTGAAACCTGCACCAAGAACTGACAGTCCTTAGTTTTCACATCCTTGAGAACCTACTAAAATCCCACCAACCCTGCATAAACAGCTGCAGTGACTACTGTAGTACAATAAGCAGTAGCTATGACCCCAGCACCTGAACCCACCCAGCATTATATACTTGGGAGCATATACCAGCACAGTGAGAGAACTGCTCCAAAGTACAGGTAGACAAACATGAGAGCTCCCTTCCAGAGCCCACCTTGTGCTGAGGCTCAACTACACCCTGCAAAGGCCCTCTAGTCTAGGCCCCCACAACTTCCAGTTTGCCCTGGCCTGGATTACAAGGCAGCTCCACTGTAAAGGACCCAGCCTTCTTGGGAGCCATCCAGGTGCTGCAGACTTACACACAGGCTCCTCCTCATTGCAGGAGCCTTCCAGACAGAGGAGACTCATATTCCTGACTAGCACTGAGTCCAACACCTGCTGCAGTTTAGTACATGGATCCTAACCCTCTGGAAAAGTCCTCCAAATTCTGTAGACTAAAACTACCTTGCTTTCTCACTTTCCCTTTCTATCTCTCTCTGACTGTCTCTGGTCAAACTAAAGACTAGTAATAATAAATAAAATAAAATAAATCATTCTTTAAAAAAAAATATAGAGGCCTTTGTTAAGACTATATCATTGTTGAACTTCTCCCACTTGAGCTCAGTCCTGTGTCCCATATTCTTTTCCTGGTTTTGTTCCTGAGACCTTTGCATCTCCCCTCACAATAAATTACCTGCATGCAAATAGGATTCTCATAATCTGTTTATCAGGAAATCTACTTGCTATGGGCAGCAGTGCATCCCCCTGAAATTCATATGTTGAAATCCTAGTCCCCTAGGACATAGCTGTATTTAGAGACAGGATCTTTGAGAGGTTATTAAATCAAATGAGGTCATTAGGATGGCCCCTAATTCAGTATGATTGGTGGCCTCTCAAGAAGAGAAGAAAAATCCAGTTATAAAGTTGGCTGATGGGAAACACCCAGCACTCATTTCTTAACAAAAGAATGTAACAATCATTAGACACATATTCAGTGGAATGGCTAAGGAGGAACCCTTGAACATTGTGAGAAAAGATCTAAAGTTTCCTGAAACAAAAACTCAAGAGGAAAAGCACAGAAAAGGCACCGACATGTCCATTAGCTGGGCTGAGATTAGCAGAAACTCCTCTTTCCTCAGAAAGGGTGAGTGGAAAAAATCCCTAAGAGACTCTGATCCACCATGGGATTCCTGTGCTCCAAGCCCAGTGAAGTGCTCTGTAACTCCAGAGCAGTATTTTGCTCTGGATTACCCTACATTCCAGGACCCAGACAGCTATAGAGCTATACCATTTTGAGTACAAAGCAACTTCAGAATTGAAACCTGCACCAAGAACTGACAGTCCTTAGTTTTCACATCCTTGAGAACCTACTAAAATCCCACCAACCCTGCATAAACAGCTGCAGTGACTACTGTAGTACAATAAGCAGTAGCTATGACCCCAGCACCTGAACCCACCCAGCATTATATACTTGGGAGCATATACCAGCACAGTGAGAGAACTGCTCCAAAGTACAGGTAGACAAACATGAGAGCTCCCTTCCAGAGCCCACCTTGTGCTGAGGCTCAACTACACCCTGCAAAGGCCCTCTAGTCTAGGCCCCCACAACTTCCAGTTTGCCCTGGCCTGGATTACAAGGCAGCTCCACTGTAAAGGACCCAGCCTTCTTGGGAGCCATCCAGGTGCTGCAGACTTACACACAGGCTCCTCCTCATTGCAGGAGCCTTCCAGACAGAGGAGACTCATATTCCTGACTAGCACTGAGTCCAACACCTGCTGCAGTTTAGTACATGGATCCTAACCCTCTGGAAAAGTCCTCCAAATTCTGTAGACTAAAACTCCAAGTCCTGTTGTCCTGGGTGACTGCTCCCTCTCCACTGTAGGGTTGGGCAGGCTCCCTACAGACTATGTACTAATACTACAGGCCTTTACCTATAGCCATGTAGTTCACTTAGTGATTTCTACTTCCAACAAAATTATACCACTACCAGCACAAACTCTCAAAGTTTAGAATACAGAGACATTCAGAGTCACCACTGTCAATGAATATAATAGAAGAAAAATTTGTGAAGACTATACTAGTATGGTCACCCAAACAAGCCAAAGCACCTCCAGTCAACACTAAAGGACATCATTAAATATTTAAAAAAAACATTCTTCCACTTTGAAAATTATTCCCCTGAAATGAAAAAGGAGTATGTCCCACTGGATGTACAGATATCGATGTAGGGGTGCAAGAATAATGAAAATGTAAGGAAACTCAATACTGCCAAAAGAACACTGTAAGTCTCTAGTAATATATCCCAAAGAATAAATTTTTGAAATGCCTGAAAGAGAATTCAAAAATGATTCTAAAAATATAGTGAGATATAGAGAAATACTGATAGACAATCAAAATCAGGAAAATAAAATAGAGGAGAACAAAAAATTCAACAGGGAGTTAAAAATTATAAAATAGAACCAAACAAATTCTCAAACTGAAATGCTCAACAAATTAAATTTAAGATATAATAGCTTCAGCAGCAGCTAGAACAAGTAGAAGAAAGAATCTGAGACCTGGAAGATAAATCTTTTGAGATCATCCAAGAGGAGAAACATTAAAAATAAAAAAAGAAGAAGAAGATAAAAGGAATGAAGATAGCTTATGGGATTTATGGGATATAAATAAGCAAAGAATTATTTGCAGCATGGGATTGCCAGAAGGAGAAAATGCAAAGATAGGAACAGAAAACTAACTTAATAAAATAATAGTTGAAAACTACTCAAGTATTGGAAAAAATACAGACATCTAGACTGAATAAGCTGGAAGATCTCCAAATAGGTTGAACTCAAAGAAGCTTTCACCAAGGCATATTATAATTAAAATATCAAAATTCAGTGATAGAGGATTTTTTTTGAGAGTTTTTTTTGCTATAGGGTGCGTGCACTCACCAGACAGAGAGAGACATAGAGACAGAAAGCGAGAAATCACCCCCCAGGGGGGATGGTCACGCCGCCATCCCTTCTCCTCCATTCTCCTCTTGGGATCTTGGGCACGCACGCACACACGCCCGGTGCGAGTTTTAAGCCACCAGGTCTGGGACGCGAACTGCAGTCGACTACGTGGGAGTCCAGCGACAGAGCTATTACGCTAACTGCTGATTCCCAGTGATAGAGGATTTTGAAGGCAGCAAGAGGAAAGCATCAAGTTACATGTAACGGAATTCTTATCAGCCTAAGAGCAGATTTTTCATCAGAAACTATATAGACCTTGGATAATATATTCAAAATACTAGAAGAAAATCTTCCAATCAAGAACACTATACCTAACAAATCTAGTTTCAGAATAGAAGAAAGAAACTCTTTC
>NW_006159757.1:3227250-3239436 GCF_000334495.1 Tupaia belangeri chinensis
CCCAAATAAGCAAAAACCTAGAATTAACCATCACTATACCAGTCATATAAGAAATCCTTCAGGGAATCCATTTGGAAGCAGAGGGGTGATAACTACCACCATTAAAAAACATAACATACTGACAGATTGGATATACAAATAAGAAACAGGAAATAATCAATTAAGTCCTATCATCCTATCACCACATACAAAAAATCACTAAACACAATTGATAGAAAAACAGGTAAAGGGAAACAAAAATTTAAGAAAACATCTAACATACTGGCAGAAGTTCTTATCTATGTTTAATAAACCTAAATATAAATGGATTACATTTTCTACTTGAAAGATACAGACTGGGACCAGCCTATAACCTGGTGGATAAGGTGACTAGAACCCACATGCTGACCATGTGGTTTAAGTCCTGTACCTGTTGGCTTAAAAAACACTCCAGATATGTACGTATACATGATAAAATCCCAAAAAAAGGGATAAATGGAGAAGGGATTTCAACATGACCATTCCTCATGGGGAGAGTGCTTTCTTGCTTTCTCACTTCCCCCTCCAGCAAGTGCACACAACCTCTGTCAAATTAATTTTTTTAAAAAAGAAAAGAAACCATTAAAAAAAAAAGATATAAACTAATAGAATGGATAAACAAATAAAAACAAAAATAAGGCTGGCCCTGAGGTTTGTTGTTAAGCTGTATTTTAACTGCGTGGTTCAAATCCTGGCCCTCATGTCTTGAAAAGCGTGGTGAATGTTGTGTGCACGTATCAAAATACTGACAAGGTTGGGAAATAGAGAATAAGGGATGGCAGCATGACTACACCTTTTCTCTTTCACCTTTTTTCCCTCTCTCCTATCCCTTTCTGTGTCTCTTGTGAGCACATGTGCCCTCTGGCAACTTAAAACAAAACAAATAGAAAAACAAAACTAACAAAACAAATCCCAGGTATATGCTGCTTATAAGAAACTCACTTGGGACCAGCAATTGGTGTAATGGCTATATTGCTGATTCCCATGTAGTCGATTGTGGTTCGAGTCCTGGACCCGGTGGCATAAACTCACGCTGGGTGCATGTGCATGCATGCCCAAGACACTGAGAAGAGAATGGAGGAGAAGGGATTGTGCCATGGCCATCTTCCCTGGGGGGTGATTTCTTGTTTTCTGTCTTTCTCTACCTTTCTGGTAAGTTCACACTCTGTATAGCCAAAACCTCTCAAAAAAAAAAAAAAAAAAAAAGAAAGAAAGAAAGAAACTCACTTCATCTGTAAAGACACACATAGATTGAAAGTGAAGGGATGGAAAGAAATATTCTCAGCAAATGGAAGTCAAAAGCAAGTAGGAGTTGCTATACTTCTATCAGATGAAATAGATAATTTAAAAATTGTAAAGAGAGATAAAAAGTCCATTATATAATGATAAAAGGATCAATTCAATAGGAAGGCATACAATTTTGAATATACATGCACCCAACCTAGGAGCATCTAAATATATAAAACAATTGTTACTCAAGATAAAGGAAGAGATAAATGCCAGTGCAAGAATTGATGGAAACTTTGACACCATACTCTCAGCATTGGACAGATCATATACACAGAAAATTAACAAAGAAACATTGGAATTAAACTGCACTATGGACCAAATGAACCTAACATTTACAAAACACATCATTAAAAAATCATAGAGTACACATTCATTTCTTTCATCAGCACATAGATCATTCTCCAGGCTAAACTACATGTTAGTAAAATACATGTGTGTGTGTTTATATGTATAACATATAAAGGAATATAAATTTCTCTGTGAAAAAAATATAAAAATCAAACTTAAAATTAAAAAAAATTAAACAAATGCTTTGAAATCATTACCAGGCATATTGACTAACAATAAATTAAAACTATAAGTCATTAATAAGAGAAAAATTGGAAATTATACAAATTAATGGAGACTAATATGCTTCTGAATGACCATTGACTTAAAGAAATCAAGATGAAACAAAATATGAAAGTGGAAACACAGCATACCAAAAACCATAATACACAGCAAAAGCAGTTCTAAGAGAGAAGTTTATACCAATAAGTGCCTTCATCATAAAAGGAAGGGAAAAGAGGGAAGACTTTAAATTTAATTTAATTTAATGATCTACCCCAAGGAATCAGTAAAACAAGAATAATTGAATCCTAAAATTAGTAGAAGGAAGAAAAAGAAATAATGACTAGAAGAGAAATAAACAAACTTGAGACCCCCCACAAATACAAAAAATCAATGATAAAAAATGTTTTCTTGAAAAGATAAACAAATCTGACAAACCATTGGTTAGAGTAGTAAAGCACAAAAAAAAAAAAAAAAAAAAAAACCAAGAAAGGAGAGAGAGAGAAAGCACAAATAAAGAAAATCAGAAATGAAAGGAAGAGAGTTTAATTGATACCATGGAAATATAAAAGAGAGAGACTATCATGAATACACCAACAATCTGAAAAACCTAGATGAAATGGGACCAGTGAGATTGAATCAGCAAGAAAAAGACTCCCAACAAAGAATACCAGATAGTTTTACTGTCAAATTCTATAAAACCTTTAAAGAAGACCTCATACTAATTCTCCTAAACTACTTCAAAAATTGAAATGGAAGGAACTCTACCAAACCCATTCTACTAGACCACCATAACCCCGATACCAAAACCAGAAAAACACACAACCCCCCAAAAAAAGAGAAAACTACAGACCAAGATTCTAATGAACATAAATACAAAAATACTCATCAAAATGCTAGAAAATCAATCAACACCAACAGTATATTAAAAAGATTATATACCATGATCAAGTGGATTTTATCCCAGGGATGCAAAGACAGTTCAATATATACAATCTATAAATGTGATATACCATAATAATAAAATGAAGAAAAAATTCTATCTTGATGAAGGCAGAAAAAACATTTGACTTTTCACATATTTAAAAAAGATAATCATAGAATTTGTCCAGAATTACAAAAGACCACATATTGCCAAAGCCATCTTGTGCAAGAAGAGCAGAAAAGGAGGCATCTCACTCCCTGATCCCAAAATAAATTACAAAGCTGTGATAATCAAACAGTATAGTATTGGTATTGGCATTGGCACAAAAACAGACATGTGGACCAATAGAATAGAAAAGAGACCACAGAAATAAATCCCAAAATGTACAGCCAACTGATTTTTGGCAAAGGGTGCTAGTCAATCCGGTGGGGAAAGGAAAACTTCTTTAGCAAGTGATGCTGGAAAAACTGGGTCTCCATCCTGCAGAAAGATGAATCTGAATACCCATCTCTCACCACTGATAAAAATCAAATCAATGTGGATTGAAGATCTAAATCTAAGACCTCAATATATAAAACTATTGGTGGAAAACTCTGGGGAAACTCTGGGATATATTGGGGTAGGCAAAGACTTTTTAAATAGGACTCCCAAAACACAGGCAATAATCCCCAAAATAGACAAATGGGATTAAATCAGTTTAAGAAGTTTCTGTGCAACAAAAGAAACAGTAATTAGTGTGAATAGACAACTTTTGAAATGGGAGAATATTTTTGTAAACTATACCTCAGTTAAGGGATGATAGCCAGAATACACAGGGAACTCAAGTGGCTTACCTGAAAAAAAAAAAATACACTATATTAACAGAAAGAAAGATAAAAACCATATGATCATTTCAATGAATGGAGAAAAAGCATTTGACAAAATACAACATTCCTTTATAATTAAGACTCTTAGTAAAATTGGCATGCAGGGTCATTTCTCAGCAAAATAAGAATAATTTATGAAAAACCTATAACTAACATTAAACTGAATGTTATACTAGAAAAAGACAAGGCTGCCTACTTTCTCTGCTCTTATTCAGTATAGTACTGGAAGATCTAAACAATGTGATGACAAGAGAATTAAAGAGAAGGCATTTAAATAGAGAAAGAAGAGCTGAAATTATCTCTGTTGCAGATGACATGATCATGTACATAGAAGACCCAATAGTATCCATGAAAAAATTCCTCAAAGTTATAAATGTGTACAGTAAAGTGGCAGGATACAAAATTAACTTAAAAAATATCTAGCATTTCTATATACAAACAACAAGCAGAAAGAGACAGTACTGAAGAAAGTAATCCCATTTACTATAGCCACAAGAAGTATAACATACCCAGGAATAAAACTAACCAAGGAAGTCAATGACCTCTATAAGGAAAACTATGAAAACCTTAAAAAGAAAATCGAAAAGGATACAAAAAGTGCAAGGAAATCCAATGTTCCTAGATCGACAGAATAAATATAAATTAAAATGGCAATCCCCCAAATTAATTTACATATTTAATGCACCCCCTAGAAAATTACAAGAGACATTCTTCACAGATCTAGAAAAGACAATCATAGAATTTTGTCTGGAATAATAAAAGATCCTATATTGCCAAAGCCATCCTGCACAAGAAGAATGGAGTGAGTGACATCTCACTTCCTGATCTCAAAACATATTACAAAGCTGTGATAATCAAAACGTCATGGTATGGACACAAAAAACAGACAAGAGGACCAATGGAACAGAGTAGAGACCTCAGAAATAAACCCCAAAACATACAGGCAACTGATTTTTGATGAAAGGTACCAGTCAATCCAGTGGGAAAAGGAAAACCTCTTTAGCAAATAAATGGTGCTGGAAAAAGTGGGTATCCACCTGCAGTGTATCCACCGTCACCATTAACAAAAATCAACTCAAAGTGGATCAAAGATCTAAATCTAAAACTGCAAACTATAAAACTATTGCTAAAAAACACTGGGGAAACTCTGGAGACAATGGCATAGGCAAAGACTTCTTGTTCTTTTTTTTTTTTATTAGAGTTTTTTTGCTATAGGGCGTGTGGCTCACCAGACAGACAGAGAGAGACAGAGAGACAGAAAGCGAGAAATCACCCCCAAGGGGGGGTGGCCACACCGCAATCCCTTCTCCTCTCAGGATCTTGGGCATGCACGCACACTCACTCGGCGTGAGTTTTAAGCCATCGGGTCCAGGACTCGAACCGCAGTTGACTACATGGGAGTCCAGCGACATAGCTATTACGCTAACTGCTGGTCCCTAGGCAAAGACTTCTTAAGCAAGAACTCCAAAGCACAGGCAATAATCCCCAAACTAGACAGGTGGGATTACATCAGATTAAGCAAAGGACATTGTAATTAGTGTGAATCGACAACCCTCAGAATGGGAGAGAATTTTTGTTAACTGTGCCTCAGATAAGGGACTGATAACCAGAATACACAGGGAACTCAAGTGGTTTACCTGGGAAAAAATGATCAAATCAATTAAAAAATGGAAAAATGGGACCAGTAGGTGGCATGGTGGTTAAAGGTTTTGGACTCCCACATGGCCGACCTTGGTACAAGCCCCAGACCTGGTGGCTTGGTTTCTCACTTTCTCTCTCACTCTATGTCTCTATGGTCAAATAAAAATAAATAAATAAATGGGTAAATAAAGGTAAATAAAATAATTTTTTTAAAAAAAATGGGAAAATGAGCTGAATAAACAACTTTCTTTTTTTGGGGAGAGGTTTTTGCTATAGGGCACATGTGCTTGCCAGAAAGACAGAGAGATAGGAAGCGAGAAATCACCCCCCAGAGAGGATGGCCACGCCACAATCCCTTCTTCTCCATTCTCCTCTCAGAATCTTGGGCACACATGCACATGCACCTGGTGTGAGTATAAGCCATTGGGTCCAGGACTCAATCTGTGGTCAACTACATGATAATTCAGTGACATAGCCATTACGCTAACTGCTGGTCCCCTGAATAAACAACTTTCTAAGGAAGACATATGAACAGCCAAAATGCACATGAAAAAATGCTCAACATCCCTCATCGTAAGGGAGATGAAGATCCAAACCACAATGAGATACCACCTAACCTCAATCAGAATGGTGAAGATTAAAAAAAAAAAAAAAAATGGTAAGTGCTGGTGGGGCTGTGGTGAAAGGGGAACTCTTCTACACTGCTAATGGGAATGTAAATTAGTCCAACCACTTGTGGAGAACAATATGGAGGTTCCTCAAAGATCTACAAATGGGGAACCAGCAGTTAGCGTAATGGCTATGTCGCTGGACTCCCACGTAGTCGACCGCAGTTCGTGTCCCGGACCCGGTGGCTTAAAACTCACGCCGGGCGCGTGTGCGTGTGTGCCCAAGATCCCGAGAGGAGAATGGAGGAGAAGGGATTGTGGCGTGACCAATTGTGGCACATATACTCCATGGACTACTACTCAGCCATAAAAAACAACAAGCCCTGGAATTTGATAGAAAGTGGATGAACATGGAAGATTTGTTGCTGAGTGAAGCAAGCCAGGCTTAGTAGAAGAGACACTGTATGTCATCACTTAATATATACTAACTGTTCACACTCTCTGGTAGAAATTGAAAAGATTATAAACATAAACATATGGAAAATGGTTATGGATACTGGAGACAGTGTGGGGAGAGGGTGAGAGAAGAAGGAGAGTGTGAGAAAATACATTAAGGAGAAAAATAGAGAGGTAAGATATTTATGGGACACAGAAATGGATTATTATCTCTTGATGATAATGTGTATAGTATCCTCAACTGGACTGATATGAAGTGTATTCATGTTAGGAAAATTCACTTTATAAGCTAAATGATATATAGTGATTAAATATATAAAAGAAACTAAAACAAAATATATGAAATAAAAGAAAAAGCATTTGACAAAATGCAACATTTCTTTATGATAAAAATGCTCAACAAATTAGGAATAGGAAGAATGCACCTTAACCTAATAAAGTCCATGTAAGACTAGTCCACAGCTAGTATTATACTGAATGGGTAAAGGCTGCTAGGTTTTTCTCTAAGCACTGGAACAAGACAAGGATGTATACTTTTATCACTCTTTTTCAACATAGTACTAGAAGTTCTAGCCAGAATAAGTAGGCAAGAGAAAATAATAAAAGGCATCCAAATTAGAAAAGAGAAGGTCAAATTCCTTTTGTTTGCACATACTATAATCTTTCATATAGAAAATCCTAAAGATCCCAGACACCCAAAACCTTCTTAGAACTTATAAATTAGATAAAGTTGCAAGATACAAAATCAACATATAAAAATTGATAGCATTTTTATACACCATTATGAAATGACTGAAAATGAAATAAAAAGAACAATCCATTTAAAATATCCACAAGGAAAAAAAAATACCTAGGAATAAATAACTAAGAAGATGAATGATCTCTATAATAACAACTTTAAGCCACTGATGAGAGAATTTGAAGATGATACACACATTAATAAAAAATGGAAAGATATTCCATGTTCATGGAATAGAAAAAATATTGCTAAAATATCTGTACCATAGAAAATTATCTACAATTCAATGTGATGCCTATAAAAATAACAAGGACATTCTTCACAGAAATAAAAAAATAATAAATTTTATATGGAATTACAAAGGATCTTAAAATAGTCAAGACATTCCTGAACTAAAAGAATGAAGCTGGAGACACCATACTTCCTGATTTTAAAATGTACTATGATGCTATAGTAACAAAAAAAAAATGTGGTATTAGGTAAACAAACAAACAAACAAAAAACAAGACGCCAGACACATAGACCAATGGAATAGAGCAGAGAGCCCAGAAATAAATCCATGTATATACAGTCAGTTGATTTTCAACAAAGGTGGCAAAAGTATCTATTGAGAGAAAAGAAGGCCTCTTTAACAAATGGTGCTGTGAAAACTGGGCATCCATATATAGAAGAACACAGCTGAATCTATGTCTTTTACTATATACAAAAATTAACTCCAAATGCATTAAAGACTTACCCATAACACCTGAAACTATAAAGCTCCTAGAAAAAAAGCATAAAAGAAGCACTTCAGGACATAGGTATGAGCAAACAGTTCTTGAAAAAAAAAATCTCAAAAGCACAGATATCAAAAGCAAAAGTAGAAAAATAGGATTATATTGAACTAAAACACTTCTACAGAGCAAAGGAAGCAGAGTGGAGAAAGAACCCACAGAATGGGAAAATAGTGTTTGCATACTATAGATCTGGCAAGGGATTAATAATCAAAATATACAAGAAATTCAAACCATTGAGTAGCAATAAAGCAAATAACTTATTTTAAAAATGGGTAAATGACCTGAATAAACAGTACTAAAATGAAGATAGTTGACCAACAAATGAAAAAATCCTTAGTGTCAATAATCATTACAGAGATGAAAACCAAAACTTCAATGAAATATCATCTGACCTCAGTTAGAATGACTATTATCAAAAAGACAAATAAATAAAGTACTGCTTGCAAGGATGCAGTGAATGAGGCACTCTTTCATACTATTGGTAGATATATAAATTAGTGCAGTCATTATAGACAAATGTGTGGAGTTTCCTCAAACAACTAAAAATGGAATTGCCGTATGATCCAGCAGTCCCACGACCAGGTATAAATCCAATGTAAAGACAATCAGTATGTCATAAAAATATTCTGTCCCCAATGTTTACTGCAGTGCTATTCAAAATAGCCAAGATATAGAATCAACTTGAATGTCTATCAAGAGATAAATTGGATAAAGAAACTTTGGTATATATACATACACATGTTGATATGATGCATCCGTTAAAAAGGACAAAATCCAGTCATCTGTGGTTCAGAGGATGAGCCTGAAGGACATTATATTAAGGGAAATGAATGAGGCACAGAAAGAAATACCTCATGTTCTCCCTCACATATGGAAATTTGAGACAATGACATCAGCGGAGTAAGGAGAAAGAATGAATGCTAGAGGGTGGGAAGAATAGGAAGAAGGGAACAGAGTGATACTGACTGAAAAAAATTGTGGTAAGAGGAATAAAGTCTAATGTTATTAGATATAATAGAAAGAAAGTGGCTAACACTTTATATCTCAGAGTAGCTAAAAGAATTTTGAATGCTCTCAAAACACAAAGTAATAGCAAATGTTTGAGATGATCAGTCTAGTAAGTATCCTGATTTAATCATTACACATTGCTTTCATGTACTGAAAGACATTGCATCACACAAAATATGTTATTTCATGATGATAAATGTTATGTATTCATGTATATATTTAAAGAAGAGGTTAGGACCCAGACATGTAAAGAGGAAAGACCATGCGAAGGCACCGGAAGTAAGTGGCCGTCTGCATGACAAGCGATGAGACTTCAAAAGAAAACATCCCTGCTGACACCTTGATCCTGGACTCTGAGCTTCCAGAACTATGAGAAAATAAATCTATATTGTTTTAGCAAACCAGTCTGTGATATGCTGTTCCGGCAGCTCTAGCAAACTGATACACCGCCTACGACATATTTTCCAGCTGCCCCATCTTTCCATTTTACAAATGAGAACCAGAGGGTCAGAGAGGTTAAATAATTTGCCCAAGGTCACAGAGCCAGAAAGTAAAAGAACTGTGACCCCAACTGTAAGTCCTTCTATTACACAAAATAAAATCTGAACTTTATACTGCTACCTGTTAAGCAAATTGTAGCCACTATTAACTCTCACAACAGATATCAAAAGCTGAATGGCAGCTGAATTAATATTGAAGATTGCTTAACCCTTGTTTGGAATGTAGGCTCTTTGTAATTGGGACTGGTCAAGAAGATAGCCACAAACTGGTATTTCTTTGATATACTGATTATTAAAAATAATATTCTTCCCTCATCACGATTTTCAAAAGGCAATACATATGTGAAAAATAATTAAGGGATGAAAAAACATACTTATGAAAACTATAATAACTTATATCTAAGCTCAAAAGATTAAGAAAAATCTTGATGTATTTTGTAAGAAATTTGAAATCATCTAATCGTAGCTAAGGGAAAATGATTGATCTTCTATGGAAGATAAAACTACTTAATTTTAATTTTATAAAATACTGAGTCCCAGAACCATAAAATAATAACACCAGTTTGAGTCTTCAAAATTCAAAAATGTCAAACATACCAAATGATTTCTATTTGGATATTAGAATATATTCATAAACAAAACAAAATTACACCCTTATTAGAATGGCTAAAAGGTCTAGTTGTCCAACATTCATTACTCCCTAGGGGGAATGGTTATCTTTGTGTTGAGGGAGTACAAAGCTGAAATATAAAGCTGAGACTTGTGATACATCCCTTCCAGGAAGACACAAAACAACAAAATGTACACTTGCAGAAGTAATTACAAGGAGGGAGGTTGACAAAGTATGATTCAGGTCCATGTGGTAGGGCTGGGAGGGGACTTAGAAAGTGTCTAGTACATCCCCTCATTTTGTAAATGAGGAATCTGGGCCCAGAAAAATTAAAACAATGTGTCTACAGGCATATGTTCATTAGTACTGGAACCAACACTAGAGCAAATGAACCCTTGGCTGCTCAGTCAGAGTTCTTTCCACTATGACTTGCTACCTCCTCTTTCTATAGAAGCAGAATTTAAAATAAAAAGGTAATATAATGAAATGAAATCTGAAAATAACTTTTGAAAGAATCACACCTTGGGGCCAGCAGGTGGCGTGGCGGTTAAGTTCCTGGACTCCACATGGCCATCCTAGGTTTCCGTTCCAGACTTGGCAGTTTGAAAATCATGCCAGGCACATATGTGTATGTGCCCAAAATCCCAGGAGGAGAATGAAGGAGAAAGAATTGTGGTGTGGTATGGTCGTCCTGATTACTGGGGGAGTGATTACTCACTTTCTCTCTCACGTCTCTCTCTTTGTCCAGCAAGCCCACATACCTTATGCCAAAAACCCAATAAATAAATAAATAAATAATAGAAAGATAGATAAATGCCATACCTTTTAGATATAGTATTCATCTTTGCCTGATGTGAATGATTTTAATATGTGCATGATGCTTACTATTCTATGTTGTAATAAAATATTAGCTCTTAGAGAGTGAGGTGATCAATGTTTTATATATAGAACAGAGCAAAACTTGCTCAACAATAAAATAGAAAATAGTGAATAAAGTCTTAAGAATAATGGACATTATTAGAACTTATTGTTGAGGTGGAAAAAAATAAAATCACTGCCTGAACTCTCTGATGTTCTAAGAACAATGGTGGTGGTTATTTCATGGGATAGTGGGGATATTTCCACAGAGACCAAGATGCTCACATGTGGGTAGGTGGCCCTTGGTGACAACTGCTGTACACAGGAATGATAAATTGATTACAAACACACTGAGATATAAGGCTTAGAAATTGTTTTTGTGCTTTGTTTTTGTACACCCTGCAGTATCTATTTGCAGGGCAATCCAACATTCATCTCTTGTTCACTCGTTTACTGGAAAAGCCAGTGGCAATGACTTTCCCTGCTGTCCAAAACATAATTCTGACAGTTGTAGAACCAGTTAAGGCCATTATTGTGTGATGTGGTAAGCCACATACAGATTATACAGATTGGCTGGCCAGGAAGCCTATAGATAGAGCTGCAGCTAGGGTGAAACAATAAAGAGTTTGTAATGGGTCGGTCAGTCGGTCCTTCCTTCCTTCCTTCCTTCCTTCCTTCCTTCCTTCCTTCTGTAAACTTTTTCTATGAGAGAGAGGAGAAACAAAAATACAAAAACAAAAAATACCTCCTGACAGGATCCTGATGATATGATCCATCTCTAGCCTGGATTGCAAACCTGTGCATGCATACTGATGGAGGTCTCTGGACATGAACTGGGAACCTTTCCATGTGGGTTAACCTCACATGAGCATCACATTTTATCACTACATCACCATTTGGCCTGTCCTTGTAATGGTTTTTTGTGTGTGTGCTATAGGATGCAAGAGCTTGCTGGAGAAAGAGTGAGATTGAGAGAACATCCCTGAGGAGGATGGCCACACTGCAGACCCTTCTCCTCCATTATTCTCTTGGGATTTGGGGTATATACATGCACATATACTTAGTGAGTTTTTTAAATTGCTGGATCTGGGACTTAAACAACACAGCTGCCTTAATCTTCATGTCATCTGCTGGCTTTGTAATGGATATTTTCTTTTTTAGAAATATTTATTAAATTTTATTTACTATTACTATTTTTTCTTGAGAGGTTTTCACGATAGGGCGTGTGCGCTCACCAGACAGAACAGACAGAGAGAGACAGAAAGCGAGAAATCACCCCCCAGGGGGGATGGTCATGCTGTGATCTCTGCTCCTCCATTCTCCTCTCGGGATCCTGGGGCAC
>NW_006159757.1:3240464-3271238 GCF_000334495.1 Tupaia belangeri chinensis
TGTGTGTGTGTGTGCACATGTGTTTTCCAGAATAACATAGTGGGTGATCAACTGATTGTTAATCTAATGAGGCATCTTCTTCCTTAATTTAAACATCATTTTCCTTGCCTCCAGAAGGGTATTGATGTCATTTCTTTTGAAATGGGCCTTTTTTGGGTTTCTTTTGATTATAGGCAGGAATCCAGTTAATGTAGTTATGAGGTTACCAGCCATTCTAGATTAGGAAGAATGTTTATATCTAAAAATAATTGCCATACGTTGAGTGGAAAGGTATAATTTTATTTCTTTGGACATATACACCTGCCTACCCCATCTCCATAGATTGTGTGTGGCTTTCAGAAATAAATCACCAGAGAGCACTTTAATGTAGAAATGGGCATCCCTGCGTTAAGAACAGAAGGCATATCTTACAGGTTTTATTGCAGTCTCTCATTTCATTCATCAATGTTCAAGAAGAGTGGAGGAATTGTGTGGACTGACTGCGTTACTCCCATGCATGTACCAAAGAGAAACATAAAGCCCATTATGATGTGCATATTACAGTGATTAGAAATCACACTTCAGGCTTAAAAATCTTAAAGATGACTTTGGACAAAATATTATTCTTTTAGTGGTGGAAACCTACAACGTTCATTCAAGGGTTCCAGGAAGGTTATTGAATTTATTTTGCCACATTTTACTAATGGAATACCAAATTAGGAAGTGATCTTACATACATTATTAGAAGAGAATTCAGACTGGCTTCATTTATTGTTGGCAAGCAATCTCTAACTCCTTTTTGTTTTATTCTATCTCTATCTCCATAGTTCATGGTGGGAAGTTGGTGATAATACTGGTAAGAATGTCTCTCAATAAAGTTGTCTCATAAAATTTTAGTCTTCTTTTTTTTCTTAATCTTCCACGTATTTTTTTCAATATCCATCATTATAGTATATAATACTAGTATTAGTGTGCTAATATATTGTAACACTACTAGTACTATACTAGTATTATATGATGTAATACAATATTATACTACCATTAGTATTACTACCACTAGTATTATACTAGTAAACTAACAGCATTATGCATAGAATGTATTTATTATATTTTAAAACACTTGTATATGTCCATAAACAAATTTGTACATAAATATCACACATATATCACCTATGTAAGATATTATTTTCACTGAAGCACAAAGAAAGAATCTAAAATAATTCCCCAAGTCACTCTTCTAAGTAGTAAGTGAGTCAGGTTAGGACCCTGGTTCATTAAATCATACCCTGTCCTTAATGTGTGGTATGTAACGTATCTGCTCTCCTGTGACCCTTTTTCTGGTCGCCAATTTCTCCCTGCTAGGATGAGTGAGTAAAACAATGGCATTGGTCAAATGCTCCATATCTTCGTCAGTATTCACCTACACTACCAATAGGGAAATTGCTTCTGTGTTTGCACTTGCCTGGTAGCTGAAAGAAGTCATTGTTTCATTTAGAATGAGATTCCAATTTCACCACCGGTCACTGGTATTTGTTACATCAGAACATTAAAAGATAAAATGCCAGTACCCCTTTAATCCAATGTCTACTACTTTAATGTCTTTAGAACTTACACCTATCATCATCGTGGGCACATAATTGATTCAGGCCCCCAAAAGCAAGCACTTTCATATTAACTGGATGTTAGAAAGAGGCAATAAAATCACAGCTAGAGCCATGTCTCATTAGGGCGCTCATGTATTTCTCAAGGCAAAGCGTACTAGATGCTTAGGGTTGAATTTGCTTCTTAGTCTCTGAAGTCAATGAAAAATAGTATCTCAGACAAAAGACAGTAGGACCCTTTGAAGGCAAGGGGTGTCACAGTCTACTGCTTTTCTTCATAATGAGCCCAGAACTGATATTTAGAGGGAAAAAATTATTGGCTAGCTGTGTTGTTTATATTTGAGTTTCTCTGTATGTGCCTGGTCTTTATAAAAACAGAAACATCTGCAAGCATAATGGAAGATTATAGGCCTCTGTGCAGGTCACTAACTGCTGAAAAGCACCTCAGTCTGTGGGAACAAGCAGGGTGACCAGGTTGCTTAACCTACTGCTGATTTACGGGTAATTTTGAGTCTTGTGGAAATGGAAAGAGAACATTCTCCCCTCCTTCTTTACCAGCTACTATCTCGGCCTACCTTCTGAAGTATACTCTGGGGACATGATTAGGGATGAGTCCAACAGTTTTTGCCCCTTTGCTCCTCACAACCAGACAAGTACTAAGTAGTATAGGGCAGATCAGCACCAGGGAACCAGAAAGACGTGTGTTTACTCGAAACCAAGTCTTCAACCTAATTCATAAATTTGTTTCAGTGATAGAATCTGCTGTTAGCTGGAAGGACTCCTCTCTAGAGAGAGGCCTCCTGACATGCAGGGGCAGCTGAATAATTCCAAGACTTTTCTGCCTGAGAGACCGAAAATACAAAGTGACAATGGCCAGACTACATATAAAAATAGAACTCTCACCCTCAGTCCGTACCAACGAGCCCAGGAGACCAACCCATTATCTACAGAACCAGCTATCTATATATCAGACTTGTAGAGAATCAAACTTTGGCCTCTCATTATACAGGGAGTCAAGTAACAACCCCTGTAAACAATCAGCCTAAAATGACCAGGAACTGTTTAATAGGTAACAGCTTCCTTAATTTTTGTACCTGCTTCCAATTTGGGAAGAAGCCAGATGTATACCTCTTCCTAATCACCCAGCACCCAGTTCTAGTTAGCCTTCCCACAACTTCTTCATACCAAAAGCCACCAATCAGGGCACAACTGAAACCTTCTTTTCCCACTATTACATTTTCCCTCTCTTCTGCCAAAAGACAAATAGTGGTTAACTCTCTCTTTCACTACAGCAGCCTCTGAATAAGTAGCCATTGTCTCTTTTTATTTGGTTGATCTTTATTTCCACCTGACCCAGTGTTTGTCTCCCCCATTGTGTAGATTAGGGGTTAAGTATGTGACTCTAGAAGTGAACTTTAAAAAAAAAATGAAATGAACTATATTTGAAAATAGGTATCAACACTTGTGTGGCCTATAATGAATTATTTTATCTTAGTTTCCTAATCCATCAAATGGGGATTTGCCTCATAAAATAGAGGTGAATATTAGATGTCTTAGGACACATCGAAGCACCTGGAACATCATCTGGCATACTGATGGCAGCTATTTTTATCAGCCCTGTTACAATGAAATTCATTATTTCATTACCCCTTCCTCTGACCTGTATTATCAGGTGTAAATCCTATTAAGATGTAAATCCTATCTGGGAGAGGCAGCACATGAAACTATTGACATTTATTCACAAATTAACTCAAATTAGTATGTAAGATTTCTTCACCCAGGAAGATTTCCAAAAATTTGACATCCAGAAGTGTTGAGAAAGGCTTTGTATGTGTGAGTCTTTTGGGATGTTGAGGTGAATAAAAATGTCAATGGGTAATAGAAAAAAAGGCCAGGCTAGGACAAATGTTTAAAAGAGCTAGAATTGTCAGAGGATTTGGATTTCTTTGGATTTTTATACAGTTATGAAGAAGGATTCATGAGTAGGAAGCTCACAGACCCCACAAAATCCATCTAGCCAATGAGCCCAGGATTTTCTCAGGGAACGCAGTCATGGTAACCACAGAGGTTTAACAATTGGTGGAAGTAGAAGGGTTCCCTTTCCCTGGAAGAACTCAGCTCTCCCTGTGCAGGTTTCCAATTTCTGTTCATCAGGAAGTGATATTTTGAATTTATCACTTGTAATAGTCCCCAGTGTGGACTGACAGGACCAACCTTTCCTTCCCTGCTGTTCTGTAACTTCCTATTCAGTATGGATATCATTTGGGGTAGACAGGTCTTCTGGAGTTCAGGAATTAAAAGAGCCCCTTTGTTCTGTCAAAAGGCGAGCCAGCTTAGATGGTTTGCTGGAAAATAGGCGAGCTGTGAGATTTCTCTGATGACTATTGTGAACAGCGCCTAAAGCAAAAAGTTCCTGAGAGGATCTTCATTTTTGAGCCTTGAGCCAGGACTGTGTGCAAGAGATAAGGATAATGTGGATGTTAGAAGTCAGAAGCACAGAGCCCTTTGTCTTACATTAAAATCAACCTGTTCATTGAGTTTTCAGTCTAGGGGTAGATGTATTATGCTGTGTGTGCTGACATGCATGCTTCCAGACTTTGTTATGAAACAACTTGGACTGTTACAGAGTTAAAACTTCACCTTGAAAGTCCCTCTTTACTCAAATGACAAAAGCTGCCTTCAGAAAGAGAAACTGCAAGGTGCTCAATAACAATGCAAAATCCAGGCCCTAAAGTAAGAGAAATTGTTAGCTGTCTCAGGCATGCATCCCCCGACCCCTACCCCCAGAAAGAATTGGAATATAATTTAAAAAAATAATAATAAAAAAATAAGGAAGCAAGAAAGTTCCCATTTCTCTTTTACCTCTATATGAATAATCTATTCCCCCAGATTTGCTAGATATACACCTGGCAGTCTTCCCTGAAAACCCAGGGGAAAAGAAATAAAAATCCAGAAAAGAATTCCTTATTTAGCCTGGCTTATTTTCTTACTTTCTCCTTCAAGTAGCCAAGTCGTTTATTTTGAAAGCTTCTATAACCGAACATGTGTATTTGCTGAACTATTTCAAGTGTGTTCTATTATGCCTCAGCCTTTTTCAATGATGGACTTTACACATAGCTCTAATGCCTGGTGGTACAATTTCTAACTGGGAGGTGTTCTCAATACAAGCTGAGTAAAAGCAGTGCAGTACTGTTGAGGAATAAAAATAATCTGTTAGGAATTGGAGTTCCAAAATTCAGTGTTGGCTCCAACAGCCAAGAATCAGGGAGCCCTATTTAAAAACAAATAATATTTTTTTTTTTTGTTAAATTAAGATAAGCACACATTTGCCTAGGCCTACAAAGGGTCAAGATCATCAACATCACTGTACTCTACTTTCATATTTGGTCTTACTGGAAGGCCAGGGCAGTAAGAATGCTTTTTTCTGGAATACTTTCTGTACCTTGCTTTGTCATTTGCGTGGTGGGGGTGAAATATTTGCCTCAATTTCTCTGATCTGTGATGGGTGAAATCATAATAGAGGAATAGATTCCCACAGTAGTACAAAGAAGGGTCCTGGTTCCTTGAAAGCCACTGATATTCTCTCCGAGGTCAATTAAGCAAAGGGTCAACTACATGAAGGTCAAGGGCCCAAACTAAACACTTGTTCTTCATGGTGACAGACAAGGATTGTATTAAGTCCTCCAACCTGTATAATCTCTTTTGCTGAAAGTCTATAGAACAGGTACTTTAAAAAAAAAAAATGAGAAAATACGGCTTAGAAGGTTAAAAAAAACTTTCTTTAAATCTCATTGCCATAACTCCAGGATCTTTACTTTTAACCAGTTCATCAGTGATTCTCAAGAATGACTTCAAGGCTGACTCCAAGACACTTAGACTGTGGCACTTAATAAAGCATCTGATGACTCTGTTATGAGTGATTTTCATATGACTAAGAAGATTTGTACTATAGCTATATCTCAAAGGTATTGCGGATTTGGTTCCAGACTACCACAATAAAGTAAATATTGTAATCAAGTGAGTCATGACATTTTTGGTTTCCCAGTGCATATAAAATTTATGTTTATACTATGCTATAGTTTATAAAGTGTGCAATAGAATTATATCTAAAGACAATGTATATACCTTAATTAAAAATATTCTATTGCTAAAAAGTGCTAATAATCATCTAATCCTTTAGTAAGTCCTAATCTTTTTGTTAAAGAAGAGTCTTGCTTCTATGTCGGTTGCTAACTGATCAGAGTTGCCAAAGCCTGGATGGCCGTAACAATTTCTTAAAATAAGACAGTACAATTTGACATATCGATTGATTCTTCCTTTCACAAAATATTTCTCTTTAGCCTATGATGCTGTTTGAGAGCATTTTGAGAGTAGAACTTTTTTTTCAAGATTAGAGTCAATCTCAAACCTCGTGCTGTTTTATCAACTAAATTTATGCAATATTATAAATCCTTTGTTGTTATATTAACATTCATAGTATCATCATTAGAAATAGATTTAATCTCAAGAAACAACTTTATCCATTAGAAGCAACTTCAATCAGAACATACTTAAATTCAGTAATATCTTCAGGCTCCACTTCTAATTCTCTTGCAATTTTCACCACATTCACAGTTACTTCCTCCTTTAGAACCCTTCAAAATCAACCATGAGAGTTGAAGTCACCTTCTAAACTGTTTGTTTGTTTAGATATTTTTGCTATATGGTGCAGATACTTACTAGAGAGACTGCAAGCAGAGAGAGAGAGAAAGTGAGAAATCACCCTCCAGTGGGGATGGCCATGCTACAATCCATTCTTCATTCTTCTTTCAGGATTTTGGGTTCATATGCATATATGCCTGGGTTTTCAAGTTGCTGGGTCCAACAGTCAAATCATGGTCAACCATGTAGGGTCCAGTGCCCCAATCACTATACCACCTGCTGGCCCCATCTCCTTTTAATTTTAATATTTTCATCTTCTCACATGAATTACAGATGTTCTTAATGACATCTATAATGATGAATCACGTCCAGAAGGTTTTCAATCTACTTTCTCCAGGTTTATCAAGGGAATAACATATATATGGCAACTATAGCTTTACAAATTTTATTTCTTAAATAAGACTTGAAAGTCAAAATGACACCTTGGATCCATGGGCTACAGAATGCATGTTAGATTAGCAGGCATGAAAACAACATTCATTTTCTTATACATCTCCACATCTCCATCAGAGCTTTTGGGTGACCAGATACATTGTCAATGAGTGGTAATATTTTAAAAATATTTTTTGTTTGTTGGTTGGTTTGTTTAGTTTCAACAGTGGGCATGAAATATATAGTAAACCATACAACCATGCTATAAACAGATATGCTGTCATTTGGACCTTATTGATTCCTTTATATAGCACAAGCAAAGCAGATTTCACTGGCAACATTAGTCTGTAGCAAAAAAGTCAGCCTGTCCTTTGAAGCTTTAAAGCCAGGCATTGGCTTCTCTTCCCTAGTTATGATGGTCCTAGATGGCATCTTCTTCCATTATGAGACTGATTGGTTTACAATGAAAATATGTTGCTTAGTGTAGTCACTTCATCAATTATCTTACCTAGAGCTTCCAGATAACTTGCTGCAGTATCTACATCAGCACTTACTGATTCAATTTGCTCTTTTATATTATGGAGACAACTTCTTTCCTTATCCCTCATGAACCTATCTCTGCTAGCTTCAAATTCTTCTTCTGCAGTGTCTACTGCTTTCTCAGCCTTCATAGAATTGATGAAGGTTAGGGCCTCCCTTTGAGTTAGGCTTCGTTTTAAGGGAATTTTATGACTGGTTTTATTTTCTATTAAGACCACTGAAACTTTCTCTGTATCATCAACAGTCTGTTTCTTTCTATCATTTGTGTATTCACTGGAGTAGCGCTTTCAATTTCCTTAAAGAACACTCCCTTTGGGGAACCAGCAGTTAGTGTAATGGCTATATCGCTGGACTCCCACGTAGTCGACCGCGGTTCGAGTCCCGGACCCGGTGGCTTAAAACTCATGCTGGGCGCGTGTGCGTACGTGCCCAAGATCCCAAGAGGAGAATAGAGGAGAGGGGATTGCGGTGTGACCATCCCCCCAGGGGGTGATTTCTTGCTTTCTGTCTCTATGTCTCTCTCTGTCTGTCTGGTGAGTGCATGCGCCCTATAGTGAAAAACCTCTCCAAAAATAAAAAGAACACTTCCTTTGGATTTACAACTTGAATAACTGGCACAAGAGACCTAACTTTCAGTCTATCTTGATGTTCAACATGCCTTCCTCACTAGCTTTATCATTTACAGCTTTTAACTTAAACTAAGAGACATGGGGCTCTATCTTTCCTTTAAGCATTTAGGGACTATTTAAGAGTTATTAATTGGACTAAAGTCAATATTGTGTTCCTCCTTGTTCCTCATGGAATAGGGAGGCCTGGGGAAAGGGAGAGAGACAGGGGAATGGCCTGTTCCTGGAACAGTCATAATACACACAGCATTTATTAATTAGGTTTACTGTTTTAGGGACCAGCAGTTAGCATAATGGCTATGTCACTGGATTCCCATGTAGTCGACTGTGGTTCATGTCCTGGACCTGGTGCCTTAAAACTCATGCCAGGCATGTGTGCATGCATGCCCAAGATCCCAAGAGGAGAGTGGAGGAGAAGGGATTATGGCATGGCCATCCCTCCTGGGGGGTGATTTCTCGCTTTTTGTCTCTCTGTCCCTCTGTCTGGCGAACGCATACGCCCTACGACAAAAATCTCTCTCAAAAAAAAATAAAGTTTACTGTCTTATATGGATTTGGTTTGTAGTACCTCAAAAATAATTCCAGTAGTAACATCAACAATCACTGACTAAAGATCACCATACAAGATGTGGTAATAATGAAATAGTTTAAAATACTGTTAGAATTACCAACAGAAGACACAGAGATGCAAAGTGAAAACATGTTGTTGGAAAAATGGTACCAGTAGACTTGCTTAACATGGGGTTGCCCCATATCTTCAATTTGTAAAAAACACATTATCTGGGAAGAACAACAAAATGAGGTGAGCAGTACGTTATTTTTTGGTCTCCTGCTGCTATTTATTATATACACTTACATCCTACTTCTTTCTGAAGATTATTTGGAGAAAATTAAACAAAAGATGTTAAGCAAAACGATTTTTAAAATACTAATGAAAATTAGAACTAGTTAGAAGATCAAGAGACCAAGAGAAAACATGTTCCCTTCCAGTTCATAAGAGCAAGTGGAAGGTACAAAGGACAGAGGCATATGGTCAGTCTGACGACTTCTTTACTCTGACATTTCTTTTTTTTCTTTAGCAATTCCTTCATGCTTAGCATATCAGTGTCTTAAAGTTATGCGTTCTCAATACCAAATTGTTTCTCATCTCTTCTGTTCCATACTATGACTTGTGCTGGAAATTTGATACCTGACTATACTGTAAATAGGTTTTCATTTTTGGGGGGAAGAGTGGGGAGAGGATTGGCACATGAGACCAACACAAGGAGACTGGTGACAGATGATATATAAAAGCCAGAGGGCAGATAGAGAAGAAACTACAGAGATTTGGCCATAGACATTTGGGATCAGGCATAGAAAGAGACAAAAATCAGATCAATATACCAGGTGTTCTGTGTAGTCCTCACTTATCTCTTCTAATCTACTCTCCACCCTCCTCAGTGTCCCTCTCTGCCACAGAGTATGAGCTCTGTGGACTGCAGCATCTGGGTTCTCTTGCCTTTTGGCTTCTAATTGGGTCCAGTCAGTGGGATATGCTGACAGATCAGAGAGAGGGATGAAGGACACATAGATATAGGAGTACTTAAAGACTGCTTATCACCCTACTTAGCAAAGCCTTGGTTGACAGTGGCAACATCCCTCACTGAAGGCCATACCATCTAACAGGTAATCCCATTCCTATGGTTCCTTATTAGTATTTCTAGTGGTCACTCCCTTTCTTTGTCTCACTATACCTAAGGGTATTAACCACTGCCACACTGCTTTTTAGGCTTGTACTTAGAAATGTTTGCTTTGCTCCACCTGGTCACTACACTTTGCATTCTGAGAGTCTCTGAGGTCAAGACACCATACTACTCGACAGCCCGTGATACCCTCTTCTTTTTTTCTTTTTTTTTGAGAGGTTTTCACTATAGGGCACATGCGCTCACCAGATAGACAGAGAGAGACAGAGAGACAGAAAGCAAGAAATCACCTCCCAGGGAGGATGGCCACAGCACAATCCCTTCTCCTTCATTCTCCTCTAGGGATCTTAGGCACGCTCGCACACGTGCCCAGCATGCTTAAGCTTCTCGGTTCAGGACTCGAACCACGGTCGACTACATGGGAGTCCAGCAACATAGCCATTATACTAACTGCTGGTCCTGATACCCTCTTCTAAGTAAGTGCTAAAGACCTTAAAATCTTTGCTAAATTGCTCAAGGCTACTTAAAGTTTCTGCTAGACCTTTTTTCAGCATTGCTCATGCACCATAGTATTTTCAGTTGTAGGCTCAAAGGGTGGTAAAAATCTCACTTGCTTATGGAGTTGTGAACTGAGCAAGGATGTGTGGGCTGTTGTCTAGACTCATGCATGTGAGATTCTCACAGGGCAGTATAGACCTGAGGGTGGGAAGAGAAGTGAGGGTCATTCTCCCTATTCCAAAGATTTCCAGTAGAACTTCAAGGAGTCCCAGCATTACAGATTCAAAGCCAACTCCCGGGTCATTACAAAATGACATCTGATAGTTAAGAGACTGGAAAATGTTTTATATTACAGTTTGCTTAATTGACAACTTTTAAGTACAAAGATGTATAGAGGGTGGATCTCCATTTGCGCTTACTTGGGGCCCCACAAATGTTAGGGATAGGACTGAAGACCTCCAACAGGTCCTGTCTCTGGGATTCTTCACAACGCTTTATTGGTTTTCCCTAATACTATCTTCACCTTTCTAAATATTCCCAAACTGGTTATAAATCTGTTGATGCTCAGCTTCAAAGCACATCTTCCCATTATTCCTTTGTGATGATACTGGGGCTGATTTACCTCTCTGCTTGGGCAAAAAGCTCCTGATTAGGTTCTTCCATGCTAGAGGGAGGCTGAAGGCTGGAGGACAAAAAGCATTTCTTCCTTTTGTTTGCCTTTTGGTTCAACCAGCACCCTGTCAGCTTCATGACTGTACTCCAATAGCAGCATTATTGTGTATACACACACACACACACACATAAAATAATGTGTGTATATATATAATATACATATATATCTTATTTATTATTACTATCATTATTTATACATTCAATTGCTATACATCATTTAGACTGTAAAGAGACTTTACGTACCATAATATACACTTCAGTCCAGCCCCATAGCAGTAATAATTGAATCCAGTTGGTCTATTTTGCTGTATTTCAAAACTTGCAGAAACAGCCTCCTCATGAGTATATATATAATATACATATATATCTTATTTATTATTACTATCATTATTTATACATTCAATTGCTATACATCATTTAGACTGTAAAGAGACTTTACGTACCATAATATACACTTCAGTCCAGCCCCATAGCAGTAATAATTGAATCCAGTTGGTCTATTTTGCTGTATTTCAAAACTTGCAGAAACAGCCTCCTCATGACCCCTTAAGAGTGATCAACACCAAGTGGAGCATCCCCTTCGGGGTTCTTTCTCTACTATTTTACATTTTTTTTTTGGAGAGGTTTTTCGTTATAGGGCACGTGCGCTCGCCAGACAGACAGAGAAAGAAAGTGAGAAATCACCCCCCAGGGGGGATGGCCACACCACAATCCCTTCTCCATTCTCCTCTTGGGATCTTGGGCATGCACGCACATGCGCCCGGCATGAGTTTCAAGCCACCGGGTCTGGGACGCGAACTGTGGTCAACTACGTGGGAGTCCAGCGACATAGCCATTACGGTAACTGCTGGTCCCTACTCTTTTACATTTTAATAATTACAACTTCTGCTCATAGTTCCTCCAGCCCAAGCTTCTCACACAGCTCCTTCATCCTCTGATATATATACGTGTGTGTGTGTGTGTGTGTGTGTGTGTGTGTGTGGAGAGAGAATGAATGTATATATGTATATATATAATATATGTATATACATATGTACGTGTGTGTGTGTATATATATATATATATTTTTTTTTTCGTCAGAGAACATGTACACTGTGCCTGTGCCTGTAAGAGAGATGGGGAAAAACACTTCCCATAGGGAATGGTCTAGCCACAACATCACCTTCTCCATTTTTTCCTCCTTTTAGGATTTTGGGCACACACATACATGCTTAGTATGATTATCAAGCCACTGGGTCTGGAACTTGAACTTCATGGTCAGCCATGTGTGATCCAACTGTCTTAACTGACAGCCATGGGTTGCCCGCCTCTGTGATTCTTTGGTCTTCCCCTTTTATTCTTTCAGTTACCAAGTCAACACTGCCTTCTACTGAATCTGTTAAAATAACTGGTGTGGTTTCTGTCCCTGACTATACCAACAAACTCTTCTCAAGGACCTGCTCGACTGTGACAGTTGTTACCTGCTGGGATGCTGGCTGTCACGATGGGCCAGAAGTCCAACTGGGGATCTTGTTTCTGGGCTCACAATGAGATCAGACTAGGAGTGTTTTATACCACATGACTGATTTAATATTTAACTAATGGCTTGGGGTTCCTTAAATACTCTCCAGTGCAGAATGCTTTACTGAGAGAAGGTATACCTGGTTATAGAACAGCTACCATTTCAAAACAGTCTGAAAACATTAGAGGGTATTTATGTGACCAACTTTTTTTCCTTTCAGTCTCTCTCAAATTGTGCATGTGGAAATACATAAAGTATTATTAATAAGACTCCAAAAGTTTTCTTGAAGCCCCCTCCCCTGCCAACAGTGGTAAAATGCTTATACTACCACAGATAACTTCAAAATTATTAGCATGAGTACTTACTATATAATCCCATCATAACATGGCTACTCATTATTACATGGCTCATTATGCTGTTTGAGGTGTATTGGAAGGTCTAAAATTAAGGATCCATATATATGCTACCTTGATATTTGGTAAAATTGTGAGGGCCTCTCATGGCCAAACCACAAGTTCCCATCTCCATTCTGCTCCTATAGTTAAGGTCCCTTAGCCAATCAACCCTCCTCATCACTCCTCAAGCAATGCTATCAGTTTCCTGATGACCAGCAGAATTAGTCAAACAAGCCAATCATATCCTCCTGTGGAACCTGGGGGGTATCTTACCCCTTGATATTATAAGGCCTAACTCCTAAACCTATAGTGTTCACTCTGTTCTCAAGTGTAATGATTGTGTGGACCTGTGTATTTTCCTATCTTCCCTGCCCAGGCTGTGAGTATATGTGACCTGATAAGTGACTGTAAATTTCATCTGTCCACTCTTGGGTGTCATGTGTTTGTTCATCACCATAATTTCATAGAAAGTGCTCTTCCTCTCCAATGGAGTGAATAGCAGTAACTAAAACAGGGAGTAAAATAGGATTCTCTAAACATATACTAGAGTTGATCTAATGGGATTTGGATTACAGAAAACACATTTTTTCTTCTTCTAAAAACTATTCTCCTTATGGAGTTCTATGGTGTTAAACTAATCCATTATATCTGCACATATAAACAGGCTTTTTTTTTTGAGAGATTTTTGCTATAACTCACGTGCGCTCACTGGCGAGAGAGAGGCACAGAGAAAGAAAGCGAGAAATCACCCCCTGCAGGGCAGATGGCCATGGCACAAAACTTTCTCCTCCATTATCCTCTCAGGATTTTGGACATGCACACACATGCAGCCAGCATGAATTTCAAGCTGTTGGTTCTGGAACTTGAACTGTGGTCAACCATGTGGGAGTCCAGCACCTTAACCACTAGCCCACCAGTTGGCCCTAAACAGATTTATTTTAACATTATCCTGTTTATAAATAATATTCTTAAATAAATAACATTCTGCATTATGTTTAACCCTACTAGGAAAAAGAATTAAGCTGCCCCTTTTACAAAAGTGCATCAATTCTTTCAGCCCATAATGATATACTGGGTGACCTCTTGATTCCTTCTAAGAAATATCTCAGTGGCCTGAAGTTAACTATTTCTTAAAAAGGAATATTTTTTTTCTTCCTCAAGATGGGATTTTAGTTGCTATCTGGTAAGGAAGGTAGGGGGAGACAAGCACAGAACTACAGATCAGTGAGGAAAGAAAAATTGAGTTGAAGCACATAGTCCATATTTTCAATTTAGTGAAACTTCATAAAATTTATCTGTATCTCCCTTTATCCTCTCTCCCTCTGGCTTAAAGGAAGAAGATTCTCTCTTTTCCAAGGTTAACCTAACTTTGTGTCTCTGGCCTTATTTCCTCCTAGGTTCATTGGAAGCTCGCTCGATCAATTTCTCTTTCTCTCAGTGCTCTTTGCCCCCATCAACAGACAGACTCTGGTCTCCCAACTTTAAAAGTGGTTTTCTGAGTTGCCTCAAATCACTGTGCTATTTTTCACCTCTCCTTTTGCCCTAAACTTCTTAAAAGTGTTTGTATATTAGTACTTTCTTTTTCTTACTCCACTTAGTCTCAACCTCTTCGAATGTAGCTTCTGTCTCTACCATTTTACCGAGAGCACTCCCGAGGAGTCAAATACAATTACCTTTTACTTTTCCTGTCCTGATCTTGTTTTGACCACTCTAAAGCATTTGATCTTGTGGTTTGCCTTCTCTTATTCAAAATACTCTGTGACATGGTAGTCTCTTGATTTTCTTTCTGAGTTGTCCTTTCTTGTTTTCTTTCATTCCTGATTGATCTCTGAATTTTCCAAGGGTGTGTGTGTGTGTGTGTGTGTGTGTGTGTGTGTGTGTATAAATTCTCTTTTCTTGGGTGATCTCATTCACTTTTGCAACTTCAAATATAACCTGCCAGCACCTTCCGAGTATATATCTGTATGTCCCAGCTCTCCCCAGATCACAATTTTCCACTACTTGCCACATACCTATTTCCCTAGATGCTCACTAGCATCTCAGATCCAACAGCCTTGATCCTAACTTATATTTCTAAAGAGATCTGTCTAGGCACAGACTTTGTCTCACTATCTCTGACTATCTTTCTCTTGCATTTTTGAATCTTCCTTCTTTGTTGCAATAGTTAGCCATTTGCTCAAGCTCACACAACTAGTCATCTGCAAAGTCAAGATTCAAACCAGAGTTTTTCTGACTCAATTACACGGTGGTTTCTCCTTTCTTAATACTCTGAGGTAAAAGAGGTAAACAAGACCTGATTTCAGCTCTTGAAAACCTATAATAAGAAAAACCTACAATAAAGTCCAGGAAGCACTCAGAGAATTGTCAGTGTACCATTCCCTCTTTCAATTATGATCCCTAAAAGTTTATATCATGATTATAAGAACATTTCATTTTGATTCTTCCAAGTTTATATGCTTTGAATATAGGCGCTATGTCCCTCTCCTAGCCTTTAAAAATAGTCTTCATTAAAAGACAAAACAAAGTCTGTTTGATCAACATTTTTAGGTAAAATATTAAATGACAACCTGAAATTAAAACATATTTCTGTATTTAGGCTCATACTGTATATCATACTCTCCATTTTTGAATATACTCCTCTTAATTAATTTCAGGTGTTTAAAGATATATTATGTAAAGTTGTCATGGTTTCAAACAAGTGAGGATAATTTAGCCATCTGCACTATTTCTTCTCAGTTACAAACCCAGCATTCTGAAATAAGATGGATTTAAATTTGCAGAGACAGCATTCAGAGAAAGAACAAAGCCAGAAATGGAATTTCCCTTCAGCCCCAATCTCCCACCAATATTCGGAGAATATCTTCTTGAGCGTGGCTGGTCTACATTTATGTTTTATTTTGACTGATCTCTTTCTTCAATAAAACGATAGCTTCATCTTTAATTTTTTCCTTTGGTATCATTATAGCATTTAATCTCCTAATGATATACCAAGATCGTTTAAAAAGCTTCCAGATCTCTAGTGAGTAAGTTAACTTTCTTTCTGAAATATAAAGATGCGATGCCTAAAAGAGATATAAAATTCACAAACTGACAAGGATCAACATTTTAACAAGCAGTATCTAAGACTGACGACAGAGTTGGCAGTATCCCATTTAGATACTAAGACAATAGCAACTGGAGTAAGTCTGTGATATTTAACTAGTACCATGCTGCTTTCAGAATTAGATTGCATGATCACAGAAAACTTTATCACACTAGAATATACTTCCCTCTCTTAACTTGTGACTTCCACTTAAACTGTTAGGATTCCAACTGTGCAAATGAAAGTGCTGTTTTGGTAACAGCTTGTTGAGAGAACTCCATGTTTCCCCGGAATGTACTTGAAGAAGATTAATGAGTTCTTCATATATGCCAAGTCAATCTGTTCCTCCCCGTCAATCATCATTGCAAGAACAAGCATCTCTATCACCGCTGATATGTTTTCAAACAGATGTGTGGCTTAAATTTTAATTAAATCATTGGAACAAATGATTGCTAAAAACCTTCTAAATGTGTGGCTAAGGGAGTTTTACAGTAGCATCAACTGGATTTTATGGAGAAGACTTTGTCTACTGGCTTACTTCTCAAACTTGGTGGTGAAAGCAAGATTGAAAAGATGTTGCCAGTCTTTCATTTGTCTTTTCTTTTTTTAAGGTTTTTGTCATAAGCCATGTGCATTTGCTGGAGACAGAGAGAATGAAAGTGAGAAATCACTTCCTACGGGGTATGGCAATGTCACAATCTCTCCTCCTCCATTCTCCTCTCAGGATATTGGGCATGCACACACATATGCCCAGAGTGATTTTCAAGCCAGTAGGTCTAGGACTCAAACTGTAGTATGTGAGAGTCCAATGCCTTAACAAGACACCTGCTTGCTTCCACCAGTATTTTGGGGTACTTGAGTATCTGTCACTGCATAAGCTACTAGGCAAATTCAGAATACTAAGGCTTTTATCCAGTACTTTCTTCACTCTCAATTCTTCATTTAAGACTCTCCATATACCCAGTCAATTCTCTGCTTATCTGCTTTCTTCAGAAAGTACAGTAGACTCAGTCACTGATACAATGCCATGGTGTGTGTGTGTTACTCTCAATTCTTCATTTAAGACTCTCCAAATACCCAGTCAACTCTCTGCTTATCTGCTTTCTTCAGAAGGTACAGTAGACTCAGTCACTGATGCAATGCCATGGTGTTTGTGGGGGGGAAGGGGGTGGTGGTGACAGTGGGAAGAGCTCCATGACAAGCTACAGGCCTGCTGTGAATCTCATTTGTTTCTGACTTGCCCTGGAACCAAAGGGTGCTAACTATTGTCAGGGTTGATATTTCATTTTCTTTCTAAAAGTTATGAGTGTCCAATTAGACGATGCCTAAGAGGAAACTTTAGTAGAGGTAATTAATTGAGATTCTAAATTTATAAAATGTAAGAAATTGAACTTGGGAACTTAAATACTAGCTTCCTACTTCTGTAATTCACAGATAAGGAGGTCTCAACTCCAAGTGGTGAGTGTGCCTGGCCTAGTGTCCCATGGACTGCACAGAGCTTACATGGACTGGGAGATTCAAGAGTGGGTGATATCAGAGCCCAGAAACAGTTATTTGCAATAGGATGTGAAGTCAGGATCTGGAGCAGATACCAGAGTCAGGGAAACATTATTATCTATCTGATCACTGGACTACTTGTCCTATGGATAATATAATAAAAATAAGTATTTATTTTATCGTGGGAAGATACTAAAAGGCCTTGGTCAAGTTAGTCTTTTTTTCTTTCTTCTTTTTAGAATGAGTCTTAAAACTTTGTTTAAAATCATCTGAGGGACACTGTTAACATGCAGAGTCCTGAAACTTAACCCAGTAGATCCAGGATAAGATCAAGAATCATTTATTTTATTTTTTTCCAGAGAAATTTCTGCTATTGGGCACATGCACTCACCAGAGACACAGAGCAATAGAAAGTGAGAAATCACTCTCAAAGGGGATAACCACATTGCAATCTCTTCTCTGCCATTCTCCTCCCAGGATCTTGGGCTCTAGCACACATTCAGTGAGTTTCAAACTGCTGGGTCCGGGACTCACACCATAGCTGGCCATATGGGAGTCCAGTGCCTCAACCACTATGTCACCTGGTGGACCCAAGAATCTGTGTTTTTTTTTTTTAAATCTGTATAGTTGATTTTTACATGTGTGGTCCCCAAGTCTCACTTGAGAGATTCTAGTTTAAAGGAATATCAATTAAGATTGAGATGATATATGATCATAAATTAATGTTATACAAAAACATTTCTTTAGAAGATGTGGCTACCTTATATTTGAAAGAGCTGGTGTTAAAATGAAACATTCATTTTTTACTTGCTGATTCTGTACAAGGAAAGAGCACATAGAAACACAACCATGATTTTCTGTGTTAATATCAACACTAAACTACCACTTGACCATCATCTTAATTAGCTATTTTGCATTATAAATACTATGAGCAGTCATCAGCTGCAGGTGTAGGTCCACCCTCTGGTTTATTCCTATGTAATTTGAAGACACAGCATTAAAAAGACCATTCTACTCTACATCTAGAATAAAAGGACAGCACCAATTCAACACTGAAAATAGTTTTTAATAAGAATTAGTGAATAGCATGCTATATTGGCTGCTTCAGAAACCTTTGCTCTTTTAATACAGCCAGCCCATCTCAGTACTCACTGCTTTCAAACAACTTTGGAAGTAAGCAGGTGTCAATATGTGATGGTTGTGTAGCCATTGAGAATGGCCCCTTCATCTGCCTGTCTGCACTCATCTCTGCCTTCTCAATCTGCAGAGCAGACTTCCAGACACCCAAAGAAAGAATCTTTCTAGATTATATTTTCATTTGTGTATTGTGAGGGAGGGTGGTGAGTAGAAAAATAAAATCCCTCTCATGTCCCATCCAGGTATCAGAGAAACTCTACAAACTGTTCAGCTTCCTCTAGGATTGGGCTTTCTCTTGAGAATGGGGAACAGCCCCTAAATACTAACTAAGCCATGGCTTAAAGGGATTGGCACCACCACAGAGTCTATTTGGAGCCAATGATGCTGATTCCAGGACACAGTGTGCTTGTTGCCTTGTACTGGAATTCTTTTTTTTTGTTTTTTTTTTGGAGAGGTTTTTCACTATAGGGTGTGTGTGCTTGCCAGACAGACAGAGACATAGAGACAGAAAGCAAGAAATCACCCCCCAGAGGGGATGGTCACACCGCAATCGCTTCTCCTCCATTCTCCTCTCGGGATCTTGGGCACACATGTACAAGCGCCCGGCGTGAGTTTTAAGCCACCAGGTCCGGGACGCGAACAGCGGTCGACTATGTGGGAGTCCAGCGACATAGCCATTACACTAACTGCTGGTTCCCTGTACTGGAATTCTTCAGATAAGGCAGATTTCACTTACCTTGGCTACCTAACAAGAAACATTTGAAGGTCTATTCACAAAATGAATGGTCTTTAAAATATGGTTAACAAACAGTTTACTGATCTTCAAGACTAAAAAAAGATCATGACAACTACTTACTGTCACGGGAACCACACACTGATGTGGTAAGACAGAATCTCTAACCACTAAAAATACATGCCAGGCCCACCGTGCAGGTACCTCTAAATATTACAGGTCAGGAACACAGGACATGTCTTCTCAGTGTCACTCATCAGCAGTATTAAGCTCTGTCTAGAAGAGTGACATAGACTAAAACTGCTGTAATGCTAATTCACATTGCCATTGATGAGCACACAAATGTAAATCATAGATGAGGAAGGGCTATTGTATATCCAGCTTATTTCTGTCCCACTCAGGCAGATGGGACATTCTCCAGACAACTGCAATTATAGATGATTCATAAAAATAATAAGAGTAGCTTTTTATTAGATGAAATAAAAGTCACTTCTTCATTCAATTATTCTTGGTCGTGCTATCATTTACTCCTGGGTAAATACTAGTGTCAAAATAAAATAATGAAATAATAACAGTGACAAAGTTTTAGGGGATAAAATTCACCTTTCAGATCAAAACACTCCTTTCTCAAGTCCCTCCTATGAGTCAGGAGTGAACTATTAGGATTTTCATTTCACTCGTTTGATGATAAGTGATCTTAATCAAATATTGCAGCACACAACAGCACAACAGCTCTTTCTGGGAGTATGAGTGCTATAGTACCTGTCCTCACTTGTAAATAAAGGGGGGTGGAGGTAGGCTGGCACTCTAGACAGATTCTTGAGTAGGGTGCATGCTATGAGACTCTTCATGCCCAAAGTCTCTTGCTAATTTAGACGGTGTAGTTAGCATATTCATTTCTTAGGTTTGAGAATCAGCTCTCAAAGCTTGAGATTTCCCTCTTATATAGATATTGTTTGTTTTTGAAAAAGCTTTCTACAGTAGCATTCAATGTCACGGGTAACTATCTGCCAGCATGGTAGTAAGTAAGGCCAAAGGTGTCCACTGTGCCAGGATCGCCTCTCTAAGCTTTTGCACTAGCCTTCTTCTTAACTTTCAGGCAATCTGTGCCTTTTGTTCTTTATGTCTTCATCTAATCATCATGTATTCCCAGAAAACTTAATTCGCTCATCCTTTTCTGGTGCACTTGCTTTGTTACAATATAAAAAGGGAGGGGGGGTTGAGGCTGGATCCCACATGGCTGACCTTTAAAAAACATGCCGGTACATGTGTGTGCATACCCTCATTCCCAACAGGATGGGAAAATGGAGGAGAAAGGTTTGTGGCATGACCATGCCCTTTGAGTGGTGTTTTCTCCATTTCTCTTCCCCACTTTTTCTGTCTCTGGTAAGCACATGCACCCTCTGGAAACTTTACAAAATAATAAATGAAAGATAGGAGAGTGTTTATCTAAAATTTTGGAAATTCAGGCATCTGTGAATTGAAATCAAATCTGGTGAACTAGTTTAGTCAGTAATGTTGTATAATGAGCTAGACACCTGAAAGCCTGGGCTCTAATTTGAGACTATCCAGTTACTAACTGTATTATCTTTGGTAAGTTGTTTAACTTCTCTGTGAATTGATTGAGATATTGAATGGAAAATCCATTTAAAACTAAATGAAAAAGCTCTATATAAATGCCAATGAGTCAATTTCTGCCTCCCCAGAAATGAAAGTTTTTCTTCAATAAGGATTTCAGAGACAAGTCCACAAAGTCTCAGCCACTTAGGATTCTGTCTCTAGTGACTCCTTCATGTAAGGCTGGCCCTGTCCTAACACTTTTTCCTGAGGATGTCAAACCCACAGGAGAAGAGCTATGTGAGTGATAGTACTCTTCTTTCTATAAAGAGCTGTTGTCACTCACTGGAGAAGTGACTGGACTCTCCTCCATTGTTAGAGACTCCTTGGATATTAGTCAGAATATCATCTGAGGTCCAGCCACATAAGTCAATGATTTCCAACGTAAGCATCATTTAGAAGAACCTACATATTGGAGTCACTGGAAAGAACGGAATATATTCTGTGTATTCTACAGTGTATATTTCCTTTAAAAGAACATCATATATTTACACATTATTTACCCTGTAGCCTGGTTAATTGCAAACAGGACAATTTTGCAACCCTACAAGGGTGTGATGTAGTACTAGAGTGGTGGAAAATGGCCCGTCAAATGTTAACACACTTCTTTTCCTTTTATATTAATGTGTTTGCAAAGAAGCACATCTATTATTTTCATCTGAAATGAAACTATAACATTTTACATGGATTGTTTAAAATAAAATGCCAGAGATTACTTATAAACAACTGTGGCACAAGTTTAATGAAACGTTTCCTGGCTCAAGGCTAGGACTTCCTTATTTGCTGATATAACCAGAAGTCGAATTCTTTGGTGCTTGTCTAGCCTGTGACTTCCAGGAAGAGTAGAGGAGCAACTCTATTTAGAAATGATCGATTCAATTTAAGTCTCACTCTATATCAATAAACACTTACTTTCTACATGGCATTCCTTTGGTAGCACTTATTGAAGATTATTCATTCATCTATTATACAATCTTTTTTTGAGTAAACAGAATTGGAAGTTGCAGAGGGTGGGGCTGGTGGGTGAAGAACCCGAAATGCACTTTGAGATGTCTTTTGGTTATCCAAAAGGAGATGGCCGACATACAGACATACATGTCTGGACCTAAGGGCTGGTTTAGAAGCCATCAGAATATGCCATGTCTGGGACCAGCAGTTAGTGTACTGGCTATGTTGCTGAACTCCCATGTAGCCGACCACTGTTCGAGTCCCGGACCCAGTAGCTTAAACTCACGCCAGGCGCGTGTGCGTGCATGCCCAAGATCCCGAGAGGAGAATGGAGGAGAAGGGATTGCGGTATGGACATCTCCCTTGGGGGGTGATTTCTCGCTTTCTATCTCTCTGTCTCTCTTTCTGTCTTTCTGGCGAACGCACGTGCCCTATAGCAAAAATCTCTTCAAAAAAAGAATATGTTGTGTCTGAGAAGCATCCAGGAAGATTATGGAACGTGGCAAATGATGACAGAGGGAAGCTTATTAAATGGCAACAGTTTAAAGTGAACAGAAGAAAACTGTCATTAGAAAGGTAAGAAGGCCTGGCTTATCTGAACTTTTGTCACATTTGTGATGTTACTGCATTTACTTCATCTGAAGTTTGAATTCCAGAAAAGAGATCCTTAGGGAAATTTTTCTGTTCTGAATCACCATAATTTGGGCGTTACAACACTATTTTGCATGATGGTCTTTTATTTTGGTTCTATAATGTGTTTACAGTGATAATGTAAGGAGAAAAAGATGTATTCTTTGTTGCTAGCCAAATTAAAATCTTAACAAATCCATTAAGCTTATCTTAAAAAAAATGTTTAAATGAGCTGATCAACCTAAAAATATATTATCATCTATATAAGAATAAATAGTTGACATCACTAATAACCAGGGAAATGCAAATTAAAACCACAATAAAACATCACTTGAACCTGTTAAAATGACTTTTACCAAAAACTTAAACAAAAACAAAAAGAATAATGTGTTGGCAAAACTATGGAGAAAGGGGAATCTTGTACATTGTTGGTGGGAATGTAAATTAATACAGTCATTATGGAAAAACACACAGTGGTTTCTCAAAAATTAAAAGTAGAACTACCATACAATCCACCAATTCTACTAGTGGAAATATATCCAAAAGAAATGAAATCAGTACACTGAAGAGAACTACACTTCCATAGTCAAGATATGGAATCAACCTAGGTGTCCATCAACAGATGAACGGGTAAAGACATATTGGATATATACTCGAGGGAATACTCCTCAACTGTAAACACGAAAGAAATCTTTTTTTTTTTTTTTTTTGAGAGGTTTTTGCTCTAGGGCGCGTGTGCTCACCAGACAGACAAAGAGAGACATAGAGACAGAAAGCGAGAAATCACCCACCGGGGGGGATGGTCATGTTGCAATCCCTTCTCCTCCATTCTCCTCTTGGGATCTTGGGCACGCACGCACACGCGCCCAGCGTGAGTTCTAAGCCACCGGGTCCGGGACGTGAACCGTGGTCGACTACGTGGGAGTCCAGCGACATAGCCATTACACTAACTGCTGGTTCCCAACAAGAAAGAAATCTTGTTATTTGTAACAATCTAGATGATCCTAAAGAATATAATGCTAAACAAAATAAGACAAACTCAAAAGGACTTATCATACAATTTTACCTATATGTAGAATCTATTAAAAATAAACTGATAGAGGCTGAGGGCCAGCAATTGGCACAGATGTTAAAGGGGCTGCATCCCATATGGCCGGCTGTAGTTTGAGTCCTGAACCAGGCAGCTTGAATATGCCAGGAGCATGTGTGTGCATGCCCAAAATCCCAAGAAGAGAATGAAGGAAAAGGGATTGTGGCATGGTCATCCCCTCTAGGGAGGGGAGGTGGTCATTTCTTACTTTCTCTATCTTTTTCTGTCTCTGGTGAGTGCTTGCACTCTAGCAAAATAAAATAAGAAGAAACAAACAAACAAAACTCGTAGAGTCAGAAAATAGAATCATGGCTACCGAAGCCCTGGTTTGGGTGGGCACTCAGGAAATAGTGGTGAAAAGGTATAACATTTTAGTTAGTTAAAGGGAATGAGCTCTGGAGATCTATTATATAGCATAGTAACTATAGTTAATAATGTACTGTATACTTGAAAATTGCTGAGAGCGATTTAAAATATTCTTACCTCCCTTAAGAAAAATTATAACCATGTGGGGTCACAGGTATATTAGATTGATCTAAGCATTATGTAATATAAATATACAGATCAAAATATGATCTAGTACACCATATCTATACACAATAAAAAATACACCATCATCTGAGAACACTTTGTATTAGGGCTAGAACAATATTATCAGAAAAAAATGCACATATATCCTTTCTCTCACTCTCTTTAACACACATACCCCTACCTTAATATTGACCCTCTGTATAAGATTGTTCTAGATCTTCAGGCAATAAATAATTGGTATGTATTGCTCCTCTCCTAAAGAAATACACAGCCTACGTAAGTTTCACCCAAAGTTTCAAAATTACCTTGCTAATTTATTAGCTCAAAAGAGCATTCTCACATCCTTGGAGTATAAAGCATTATTTCAATACTGCTATGATAGAAAATACAAGACCGTGTTTAAAACTTCTTTCAGAACTACTTCTCCACTCTTGAAGGAATCAATGGGGAAACTCTATCACTTCTAAAGATGACTTCTCTTAAATTGTTATTTCTGAAAGTAAAATCTCCTGAGAAACAACTTAAAATTAAAGTTATGGTGTATCTTTAAAAAAAAAATGTAGGAGGACATGCATTCTTGCCAGAAATGTAGAGAGGTGGAGAGAGGGAGAGAGAACAGGGAATGCACCGCCCCCACACATAGTCGGGCATGGTCATGCCACAATCATTTCCCCACCATTTCTCCATCCCATCTAAATTTTGGGCTCTCACACACAAATATCTGAAGCCAGGATTCCAAAGTCAGTCAGCCATGTGGTATCTGAGTTCCCTTAACCACTAGGCTATGGGGCTAGTCCAAGCATGGTATATATTTAATGTACTTTTTAAAAAAATACAAACATGGGTGACCAGCAGTTAGCATAATGGCTATGTCGCTAAACTCCCATGTAGCCGACTGCGGTTCAAGTCCCAGACCTGGTGGCTTAAACTCACGCCAGGCACATATGTGTGTGTGTGCCCAAGATCCCCGAGAGAATGAAGGAGAAGGGATTGTGGTGTGGCCATCCTCCTTGGGGGGTGATTTCTCGCTTTCTATCTCTCTGTCTCTCTCTGTCTTTCTGATGAGTGCACACACCCTGTAGCAAAAAGCCTCTCAAAAAAAGAAAAAATACAAACACACACACACACACACCCCACAGTTTCAAGGTCTCGATCCCGTGTTAATAATGAGTACACATGTTTTTATTAGGAATCTATCAATCTCCTGTTCATATCAGGTAGGGTCTGATTGTAGCCTCGAGATTTCTGAATCTCTTGGAAGACTATTTTTCTATTAGACTTACTAGGTTGTCAGAAAAGTCATGACATATTTTTTCTTGTTTTTTTTTTCTATGCAAAAATGCATCATGACTTTTCTGATGATTCAATATGTATAAGCATACAGAAAGACACATACACACATGAATGCACCCAGAAAAAAAATATTTCAAACTTGTATTATGAAATTTGCCTTCTAAAAAACATTTAGTTCAAGAGAAAATGTCTCTTGAGGGTTCCTGCTCTAAATTACTTTTGTAGTTTAGTCTCATTCCTACCATTCTATTTTATTTTTATCTTTGCATAATTCTTATTTTAATATCAACAGTCATAGAAGACATCATTCATTGAAAGAGTCTTTTTACTAAGTAGGAACACACAGATCTCTTCTGTGTGTATGACTTTTGTTTGTGCATAATTGCAACTAAATCTGCCTTAATCATGAATATATACAGTTTAGTAGGACTGTAGAAACTTTGCTGGCTAAAGGACTTGAGCAGAAAGCCAGATGCTGCCATTCATGGGTTTATGATGCTCTCCTTGTTTGTGTGACCAACCAGATTAAAGTATGAAGTCTTTTATTTACTAAAAAGAAATGATTGATAACTCAGGCTACAGTGTTGGTGATCACCTCACTCCTACACAACTCCACCGTAATGTTGCACCCAGACCATTGACTATGAGGGCAGAAACTATGCTGTATCTGTTTGCATTGCGGCAGTCCTAGTGTTTGTGGAGAGTATGTGCAATAGATTTTTTTTGAGTGAATGAGTGCTGAATAGAGACTGAATGGATGCTTGAGGTTCCCAACTTAAATGCAAGAATTAACTTCCTATGTGTATTCTGAAAAATGTCAGTGTTACTGGTAGAGGCTAAAGGGCCTTCTATGCTGGTTTTATGCTAAGATTACAAGGCTTCACTAACTCCCTGCCATAGTATACTTAAGTATATACAAAGCTATAGTAAAATAGCTTAAAATTCTTGGAACAAGTCGCCATCCAACTGTTAAATCAGTAAAAGTTGAAGAACACACTGACTGTAAGTGGCCATCTGCAGAATAATCCACTCTTAGAAATGGTTTAAAAGTATGTCGTTAAAGTATCTAAAATATTCCCAGATATCCATTGAAATACAAATGGATAGTCAAGCCTGGAGTTATAACCCAATGAATTATACATTATAACTCAATAAATTACATTAAAACTCAGTGTCTTGAAATAACTGCATTATGCATATAAAAAGGGAAATTACACAGTAGGAATGTGTCAGAATTTTTCTGCAGCCTCATTTTTGACTGCCAGCTCTGTGGAGGTAGACTTATTTCATTTGACTGTCCTCAGGTATTCTCCAATCTATACAAGACCTTAGAATTAATCTTTACTCTCAGCAGGGGAGACCGAGAGAGCTCCAGCCTTGTGGTTTGGACCTCATTATTGAACAGAAAAAGCAGAGCACTTTTTATGCTTGCTTAACCTAGTTGTAATCATAATCCAGGGTTAACATGCTAATACCACACAAAGAAGAAACATGTTAATCATTATTGATAAAAGACCTTCTGGTTACTCAACAGGACTGTATTATTGACCTTTCAAAACATGTACCACGGAGCACACTATCGGATGATTCCGTGAGATGGCTGCAATAATTCCTACATTAGGGAAATGGTGTATACTATATTTGTGTCCATGTATACTTCGTGTATTCATGTACATTTATAATTCCAATTGGCATGCCAAAGGTCAAAAAGTAGTATGGTAAGTAGATCCATTTTTTTTCTGTTTCAGCCCAAAGTTTCTTAACATGGACTGAATTAATGAATAACAAAATCTATCAGAATTTGATTTTTAAAAATCTTTACTGGCTTGATATCATATAATGTGGTACTCAGAAGAATAACTCCATGGAATAAGTACTCCATTCCTGTAAGTATTTTAGCACATAAAATCTTGTATAGGGTGTAGAAAAGGCTTCATGGACCTCATTTTGGTTCTAAGAGAAAGACTGCTGGCATAATTTAGCAATATTTGCCATGGGTACAGCAAACGTGAAGGAGTTATACACTTATGCCATTCCTCACTGAGATGCTCCTGCGTTGTGAGACCCTGGCTCAACTATGGCCATTCTTGTTCATCAACAGCAGCCACGTGTAGACCAGCACTAGCCAGTTACCTCCATCCATTCCTTCCTCACTGTCTGGTAGCTAGAGACTAGGAATGAGCATTGCAGAGCTACATGTTTCTGTCTTTTAATTTGTTAAAGTAGCACATTTACTTTTGACTTTTAAAAAATTCACATGGTATTTTAGTAAAATCTTGGAGTTACATGTTGTTGAAAAAAGTCACTTAATAAAGTAAATGTCATGTCTTTTGCTTTAGCTAAGGAAATCAAAGAAGTTGTACAGATTCTAGTTTAGGGTCAGCACAGGAACAAATAAATACAGTCTCTCCCCTTTCATTTTTATGACTCTTCTTTTCAAATCAATGCTGTGAAAGATCTGAGGCTCAAGGAAGTTAAATGTTCATAAGATACAGAGAATAATAGTACCTATCTTAGGAGATCGTCAAGACAATTATATTAAAAATACATAGGAAGTCCTTTGCATGGAGCTCAACTCGGAGTAGGGAGGCAAATGGTTGTATCTATCATTCATTTGAAAACCAGAGGCACAGAACCTTGACTCAGCTTCCCAAGGCTGTGCCTCGGTAGCTTCCTAGGTCTGTTGGAGGCTTGCAATTTTGCCTTTTTGGGTCAAGTGCCTGACATTTTCATTGAGACATATCAGTTCTTCTTTCAGAATGTGACACATTTGAGAACCTTGTCCCATGCTCTTGCCTATCTCTTGCCCACCCTTGCTATTTGCGTCTGCCTTACCTCTGTCCTTAGATCAGGGTGGATTGCTCTGTGTCTTTAGTATACAATAGAATCTACCGTTCGTTACACAGCAGGGGACACTTGTGCTCCTATGAGGGTCAACACTTTTGGGAACCAGCAGTTAGTGTAATGAGGGTCAACACTTTTGTTGCTAGATACCTCTTATTTCATCATGCCCGGTGCTCATCCTGCAGTTGCCTCAGATTTAGCCACTTGAAATCTTCCCACTCCTTCAATAGAATTTTGCAAAGGAACTTGCACTCCATAAGCTAGTTGTGTTACCATAGCACTGTGACTCTTGTCAAGTCCTGATTTGAAACCATCCAGCTTGACTAAGTAGTTACTAATCTGTTTGGTTTCCATTTAAACTTCCCCCTTTTTCCCCATGTGCTCATTACTGTGGTTTATATTCAGCGTCTGATGATAGCTAACCATTTTTGTGAAGCCTAGAGCATAATAGGTATTAAAAGCTCAAGCCTTCTGATGCATCTGCTATTTGTTTTCCCTCCCTACTAATTAGCGGGTCTACATTCTCCTTTGTCTTGTTCCTAATGTATTTGTGAAATATTGTCTGGCTGCCCTTTGTTTCTCCCGCTAGTTGCATTTCATATTGTGCTTTGGCTTTCCGGCTGCTGTTCCCACATTACACATGCCCTATTCTCTTACCCTTGCCTTCAGCAGTGTGCCCTCATTTTCCCTTTGCATGTCATTTCATCCTGGCAGCTTAAAGCTCAGCGTGGGTTTTGCTCTCCATAGACTCACTAGCTGGGTGAAAGCTTGAGGACGTGCTCTTCCTCACTAGGAGAAGAGGAATATTTGGCTCTTTTGGTATCTAGTGCTTAGCACGAAATTTAAAATATCCTAGCATTTTTGGGAACTTCTACCTACCCACACCCAGCAGGCTGGGCAACTTGTTTTGGTGTCAGGTCATGGTCTGGACAGTCTCAGGCCTTCAATGGTATCCTTTGTTGACTTCAGTGAATCTTAAAGAAGGTGTGAAGTATAAAAGGGTCTTTTTGCCAGCTCCTGCTATTTCTTGACCCCATTAAAACTGACAGAAACTACAGGTTTCTCCATTGGTCTTTAAACAAATGCATACAGAGTTTTCTAGGGACAGTCTAATATTGGCATGCCATTTTAAATACGTGAAAGAGGCTCAGTTCTTTCAGGTGGTCTAGTGCCTGGCCTTGCACACTGAAAAGTTTAGTAGACTTAACTATGACACCAGTAACTGTGGTGTAGATATCCTTGGCTCATAATAAAGTGGTGAGGAACCCAAGAACAGCCATTCTCTTCCCCTGCTAAACCCTGTTATAGGTAATAACCAGTGAGAGGTTCTAGGCTCACTTCTTATTTACTTCTACTGGACTGGGAGATCAACTGCAGCACTCTTTGAATAACTAAGGAGACAGAGCCTGACTTGTTCACCCATGTTACAGGTGTTTCCTGGTTTAATAGTTAACGTAAATGAAAGCAATCTTAACTGCGACAAGTTCACCTTCTTGTTAGCCTTTGAACCAAGACCTGCTGGTGGTCTGGCCTAGCTCAGCACCTGGGTGGTGATTTTCATAAACAGAACAATCTGAAATTGTTCACCTACAAGAAAGCTTTTTTGAAGAGAATGGGACCTGACAGGAACATTGCAGGCATTTCTTAATTTTCAGCACTTTGCTTTCATGGGATACATCTGTCAGGACTATTTTTCTTTTCTTTTTCTACCACAAAAAAGTCAAATGAGCTGTTGACTTGTGAAATTCCAAAGCTTCTGTAATGCTACCCTAAGTGGTAATGATACATACGCATTCTTATATATTGTAACAAAACTGTCAACAGTAATGTTGTGGGTCATTTCATTTTTTTTAAATTTCTGACTCATGTACTCCTTGAATTCTTTTTGATTTAGCTGAATAATAGGCTATATCAATTTATCCAAAGCATTCATACATCCATATTATAACAGGAATTCCTGAACCTGACTTTAAAAAATAATAGGTATCTCCAGATTAGTCTTGGCTCTGCTTCATGGATGTGTAGAATCTGTCCTCAAATAGCCAGCACCGATTCTCACACTCTAGCAAATCTCATTTTGCTACATTCTGTTCCTGGTTTCCTGCTTGGCCCACATTCCCAAAATTCACCCCAAATTCATGTCAGGCTCCCCAGGGATTGATGTTCATATTGAGCCTCAGCTCATTCTACGGTTTGTTATTTTATTTTTTGATTGACTTCTTGATGTTCTGTTTACTTTTTCTAAGACTTAACTCCTACTCAAGTCTTCTTGATGCTTTTTGGACTGAATTCCTGGCAAATTTGTGTCCACTTGGAAAATTCCACTGGACTTAGCTGAGGTGCCCAGCTCCCAGTAATGTACCTCCCCATTCATATGGAGAAATTGATTTTCTTAGGTGGTAGTCTCTGAGCCAACTTGTCCCCCTCTGCACCTTTAGAGACTGAGCTAAAAATAGGATGATCCTTAAAAATGGCCCCCTCTCGTTTGTCTCTTACTGTTTAGTAGTATGCTGTATCTTCTCTGATTTCTACCAGAAGGTAATAAGGGCAATATTAGGTGAGAATATAAGCTTCTTTCAATTCTGTGCATCAGGACTTTGTATTTAATTAAGAATTTTGACTAAGTCTCAACTATTTACATGCAGTTCAGGATGATAAGAGAGAGTTACCACTCATGGAGTGCATGGAATTATATAATTAGGATCTTTCTCACTATCCATGAGGTACTCAGAACCTAGACAGGTTATGCAACTTGTCCCAGGACACATGGTGGCAGACCATGAAGCCAAAACATTACCTCCTGCT
>NW_006159757.1:3271735-3285801 GCF_000334495.1 Tupaia belangeri chinensis
TGCTGAACTTTGTATATTACCCTTTTCCCTATTTCAGTTCCAGAGACAAAGCACACATGTACATAATGGTATGGATCTTGGACTGGAGAAAGTCCAATATTTGTCCCAGAGCCATTTTTTGGGATGGTGGTAGACCTAGGAAAACAACCATATTCTCACAACTGCTCACAACAGTTTCAACTAGATTAGGAGAACAAGATAAAGATAACAAAACTACAACAAGGGAAAACATGATATGAGTGGCGATGGTGAAGTTGGGTTACTAACAGAGGTGCGAAGCCTGATTGCAGTATTCAGACAGCTGGCTGGGTTTCAAGGCAATGGTGGATAGTTGTGATATGGTTTGTCACCTTTTCAATGGAGAAGAAATCCAACAGTGCAGTGAGGGCATTGCATTTTTATACAAGAAACTGGCAAGCCCCAGGTGTGGGAGGCTAGAAAGTCGGAAAAGGAAATGCCATTTTATGAAGGATTTTCTAGCACATTAACCGCATAATTCCTCAGCAGGATTGCTCACTTTCCAAAGTGAAAACCTCTCCCACATAATTGCCATAGTGGGATTGCATTTGGAAAAGCTTCAGAGTGCTTGTTAAGAGTTACAGCAGCATTTCAGCACCTAGTAAGACTACACCCCCCGACTGCTACTGTCTTTACCTATTTTCTGACTGCTGCCAGTCAAAACTCCTTCCTAAGACTGGGCTAATTTCTTAAGACAACCTGACAGTAGCCCTGGCTGATGTCTTTAATGCACTTGACTAAGGGATCCAGCCTTCAAATGTAAAATATGCGCTGTGAGTGTCAGCCTGGAATCCAGGAGAGTGTCACATGTCAAAATATCGTATTTCCTATTTTACAAGCTGAGCTGACCAAGGGCAGGATGATGGAGGGTTGGCAACCTTCCCACTTTCCTTACTGTACTCTCTTTTCCTCCCTTGTGCCCAGAATTCTCATAAAAGGAAAGCAAACATGAAGAACGTGGTTAAAAGTTCAAGGATCAGAGAGCCTGGGTTTGGATGGAAACTAGTACTACCTCTTCCTACACTCAGCCTGGAATGCCTCCTACCTAAGGTCAGTTTTAGCAAGCTGTAGTCACTGAATGAAGACTACTCCTAACAATACTTTTACCTTTGCTTATAGTGATTGTGAGGAACGTAAATGAGATAAATGGCATAGAGTAAATGCTCAATTAATTTTAGATATTACGAGGCCACTGGCCCTTGTTTCATGGAAAATAATTAATTCACATACTGTGATTTCTATGCATCTCTCCCAGTAGCTTTAACATTGCACCAATGAGTAGAGGTGATGTTCTCCTGAAGAGCAGAAATCCCAGCATCATGGGAGGAGAATGAAGATATACACACAGTTTTGCAAGGTCAGATTTGCTTGATCTTGGGTGAATGAAGATACAGGGCCAAAGGAGATGGTTCTGGGGCTGGGAAGTGATGTGGTGGTAACACAACCTAACCTATGTGGGAAAGGTCTTAAGTTCACATCCTGGGACATCCCTGAGCAGGCTGAGTGTGCATGCCTGTAAACTGGACTGGCTAAGACTAGAAGTGGATGGTGGTCTGAAGACCCTGTTGGGGGTATCTGTCTCTCTGTCTCTGTCTCTCTCATGGAAGAAACACATAAAAACAAACAAAAATAAAGGAGTTCATACTGCAAAAAGTATGGTGTGGTAAGATTGGGAGGGGACTTGTCTTCCTTCCAAACTTCTTACAAAGGAAGGAGTGACAGGAGAAAATGAAAACTCAGCCAAGGTAGATTCTGCATTTTTTTGTTTATGATGCTAAATATTTATCTTCTGCCATCTTCTCTCTCCAGATCTATGGACATAATTTACACAGGACCCCCGAGGGTAATTAAGCCAGCCGTTCCTTTGCCAGTGAAATGAGAAAAGCCAGCTCTCAGAAAATTCTGAATTCCTCTATGGATATTGCAGAAACAGAACTAAAAACAGCTGCAGTTTATCTGTGCTGCCGAATTGACTATAATTTGCTGCTACCCTCACCCTTACCACACAGCAATCAGTGTACAGAAGTGCAGAATTTTAAGATGATGAATGTTTTATTTCTTAAAATAAACAGTAGCAATTTAGAAACACAGTTATGTATTTTACATTTTTTATATAGTAAAAGTATATTGGAAACTTCCACAGTGTCAAAAACCCTTCCATGCACTTGTCAAAAATATCAAGATGACAAGCTAATATGGAATTCAGATTTAAATAATAGACTTTTCAGATACGTTCCATGAAACTTCTGATTGTTTTGTTTGCACTGACCGAGCGATGTCTATTCCCTGCTCCTGGCCGGATATTTTAAGATTGTCAGATTTAATAGGCATGCATTCCAAGTTTGAACTAGACCAATACGTGGATTTTTTTTTTTTTTGAGTTAACTTTCCTCAACCCAGCGAATTCCAGTCACCGAATGAGTTTCCTCGGTGGAATGACTTCCACAGTCTAATACTCTGCATGTATACCCTTCCTGTGTTTGTAACACTTTCACGTATTTTTGACAGAGCTGGTTATTATGACTGTGTTCTATCACATCTAAGATTTGTGAAATTTAAGCCATGCAATTATTTCACTTATGACTAAGCAAGGAAAAAAGAAAAGTCTGCCAAATTAACTCCATCATCAACTGGTAGAATGCATTCCCATTTCAGAGATGTTCGATGAGAAATAAAATGTGCATCTTAGAATCCATGAAATATGGTTTATCTCCACTTTTCAGAAGAGAAAACCATAGAGTAACTGATTAAAGTTCTCATAGCTGCTAAGTGGCAAAAACAGGAGTCACAAGTCTGTTTCAGATTCCAAATCTTTCCAACTTAGCTTGTCTAGCACAGTGACCTTGAGGAGTTTCGAATTCTCTTTGCTACATGTTTTTTTTTTTTTCTTTGTTTCAAGTTAACAGTGATAATAATAGAGTATTAGTGTGGCACAGTGGGACACTGGGCTAAAAAGGATTCTTTGAATTCAAATGATCCTTTCTGCTCCCTCAAGGTTGCTTGATTTTTCTTTTACTAGATTGAATCACATTCATCTTTTTCCCCTTATTAAATATAATTGTTCAACTACTATATCATAGTGTTTGAAAACTGTATAATAGTAGAAGAGATTTCAGTTCAAATGAATGACCTTTAGTTAAAGCAATTAAGACAACAAATGATAGAACTTCAACAGAGGATTTGGGAAGATCTCACTGTATGAATATGGCTAGTTTTAGTACATGTTATAGTTGTGCGATTTCATGCCTTCACATAGCTGTATGTTTGCCAGATTCATTACATATATAGAATCAATTGTGATAACATGGCAGGTGTTTATAAAATAGTCAGATGCCACTGTAGAGTTTGGTGTTCCTACAGATAGTTGGCAGGTGCAGATACCTACATATTCTCCGGCCTTAGTAGCTCTTATCAATTTTTTTTTTTTTGGTATTTTCAGATCTCCGTTCAAGTCAAAATGCCACAGGCAAAGCATTTTTGTCCTTGCTATTATTACATATTTACATAACCTGTTATATAACTTGTTTGTCATAAACGTTAATTAGCTGTGCTCTGCAAGGCATTCAGAGGTCATCCCAATTTTGTGATGAGTAAATGGAGGGTAAGATTGATTTGGGAGCAATAATTTGAATCACGCCACATGGTGACACAATAGCGGTTTTAAGAATTAAACACATGAGCTTGACTTGATCTTTCTCTGTTTAACCCAAAGATTAAACCTTCTCTGGCTATTTGTTTTCTTTGGAGGAGGACCTGAAAAACATCTGTTGCAAATGTGCCTCCTTTCTTCCAACTATTCCCAATCACACCAGCTGTTCTAACAAAATTGTTCTCTTCACCATGCCATGAATCCACAACTTTCTCCCATTCTCTTCCAGGGCTCATCCTAGGTTCTCACTCAGCAAGGGTTCAAAGCACTGCCTTAGGAAGCGTCCTGGCTGTGAAGGTTCCAGTATTCGATCACACTCTGCTTTGTGTTTGTTGCCTGACGTGTCAACATTCTCTACATGAGTTCCTGGTGAGCAGACCCCCATGTCTTTTTCCTTTGTCCTCCATCACACGTGATTATGCTGACCCCACAGATGCTCTCGATGATAACCATTAGTTCATCTCAGGAGGTATGTTATCCAGGGGCTCACCATCTACTGCTGGGTTAGTTGTGTACTTGCTCAACCAATTGAAAATAACTGACTAGTCGATCACTTAGGACACTGGGTTACAGTCTAGGACCAAACATTTCTTCAAACTTCACCAATTTCACTATTCCAAACTGAGTTAACCATCTCTCACCCTAGCATATTTGAAATTAAGAACTTTATATTTTCCCTGAGGATCTGGGGAAAACATCTCCTAAAGCCCTCAGGAGTTCTGTGTCCTTGACAAAGAATATGAATGAACCTGTCAGCAATCCATCAGGAAAGGATGGCTCTAAGGCCTTGAGAAAGTGAGGGCAAAGGGGAGGTCTGGCAAGGGAAAGAATCCTGGCTTTACTTCCAGAAGAAATCTAGTCTTGCCTTACACACATTACTTTTGTCCTTTTCTTGGAGCAACTGTAGAATGAAGCAGGGTGTGCAGCAAAATGTAATCTAAAAGTTTATATTTTAAAAAATTAAAAAGCTTCAAAGAAGTTAGTGCTTGGGCCAGCCCATGGCCTGGTGCTTAAGGTGGCTGGATTCTACATAACCAAGCACACAGTTTAAGTCCTGGACCAGACATAGTAGCCTGTAAAAACACACCAGGCATGTGTGTGTGCATTTCCAAAATCCCAAGAGGAGGAGAAAATGGTGGAGAAAGGATTACAGCATGACCATGCTCCATAGGGGGGGTATGGGGAGAAAGCGTTCTTTCTCTCTCTCTCTTTTTCTGTCTCCCTTAGGGAAGCATACATGCCCTCTGGCCATTAAAAAAAAATAAATCAATGCTTTATGATTTAGAGATTTATGATACATCTTTTGAATTAACAAACACTGTTATCTCAGCTATTTTACTGTAAACTGAACTTTTTACTATGTGTGGACATCTAAAATTATCTTAGGGTAAAATGAGATTTCTCTTTTTTTCCATTTTTTGGCATTTTTCTTCTCACTTTCTCATTTGTTGCTGGAGAGAGAGGAGGGATTCATTTTATTGTACAAGAATAGTTGCTCTGATGGATTGATTACCTTTATTTTTTTCTTATAAACAGGTAAAAAAAAAATCTCCTAATCCTAGTGAGTTGCTCATCTCAGGATTAAAGGAAATGCTGCTCTGACAACAAATCAGGTCTAGCAAGACTAGTTGTCAGGATGATCTAGTTGTGATTTCTGTCACCCTGTACTAGATTTGATACACCTTGATATAATTTTCAAACTATGTCACACAAATTTATAACAATGACAAAAAAAACAACAAAAACTAAAGATGAAAATCTTCAGTGCTCTGAGAATTGTTCAGGGACATAGAATTTGGCACATAGTTAATACTTAACTTGAATCCTTTAATGACACTGATTATTACCATTGTGCATAACTAAGAACAGTAAAGGGAATGGCGAGTGACCCAAATGACCTGTGGATCTCCCGAAAACAATCACCTTCGCATGGGTTAGATGAATCACTGAGCTACAGGACTCCAGATACAGGAGCTGCAATAGACAGTTTCTTGCAACCAAGAATTTAGCCTCAACCAGGCTGAATTCATCACAAAAGTATTTTAAACCGCAGATAGAGGCCAGAGTGTTCATTTGATGACTCACAAAAACCTAACAGCTGATCTTTCAGTCTTTTGGTGCTATAGGAAATTCAAAAAAGACCCTAAAGAGACAACTGTGGTTTTTTTTTTTTTTTTGGAGAGGTTTTTGTTTGTTTGTTTGTTTGTTTGTTTGTTTTTGCTATAGGGCGCGTTTGCTTGCCAGATAGACAGAGACAGACAGAAAGGCAGAAGCAAGAAATCACCCCCTGGGGGGATGGCCATGCCGCAATCCCTTCTCCTTCATTCTCCTCTCGGGATCTTGGGCACGCACGCACACTCACCTGGCGTGAGTTTTAAGCCACCGGGTCCGGGACGCGAACAGTGGTCGACTACGTGGGAGTCCAGCGACATAGCCATTACGCTAACTGCTGGTTCCCAAGAGACAACTGTGTTTTAACAAGAGGGAAAAACTACTAAAACAGCAGAAAACAAAATGCTTTTGAGTCTAGGAAGAGTTCCCAAAGGTGTGTACAGTGGACTTTTTAGGAGATGGTCTTATATTAATTGTGTATCATATTAGAGAAATAACTCTTTTCTATTGTCATGGTATAGCCTTGTTGACACTATGTACTATGTATTACACATCCTATCACTGCAAATGTTGTCATTGGAAGCACAAATATTGGTCAAGTGTCTACTACAGGGTAGAGAGAAAGGAAGAGGCAGGTTGCTTGATCATAGCTACTTCTTAAATTTATAGTAACATTATTCCCTGGAGCAAGGCATTGGTTAACTTATAAAGATTTGAACAATGGCAACTTTGGCTGATTCTCATTGTCCTTCAGGAATATTCCAATTTTGAGAACCACATATTTGGGAATTACAATAATTCAGTTCAACATTTATCTATTGAAGATCTGACATTTGCAATCTTATACTAGTTCTTTAGCAAGAAAAAAGTGAGTGAGAGAAACGTATTTCTTACATGCCAAAATCTTTGGATTAGTTTGAAAAGGAGAAATATGAGTTCAAATCATCATTAGTCACAATCAAGAATAGCAAACCTTTATATAGTTTATACTGTGTACTAGCGACTGTTGGACGTAGTTTACTTAGGCATTTGATTCTTACAACAACCGTTGAAAAAAGTAATGTTACCAGTTGTGTTTTATAGTTGAGAAAACTGAAGTACAAATCAGTGGAAATCATTTTCCCAAGGTCTCACACTAGAATCAGCATTCAAGCTGGAGGGTCAGAGGGTGGGGGTCAGTTGCAATGTGTGTTGATATCCACTGCACACACTGCCTCTCAGACAAAATGCCCCAAGTGATTTGAATGCTGAGTTTATGTATTATTGTAGTTTATTTCTTATTTCTACTGGTTTTCCTTTGTAGATGACTCTGTAACAGCCATCAGAGCTATCTTGACACAGATATCATATGTGATGTAGCACATGACTTTCTTGCTCAAAACTCTGGCATGGCTTTCCATCTTATACAGAACTGAATCCCAACTCCCTGGCAGGCCCACAAAGCCGACATATCCTGTTGCTGCCTCTCTGAGCTCATAGTTCCACTTATTCTTTATTCATAGTCCTTTAGGACCACTGGCCTTTCTATTCTGGGTCTATCCCTTGCTCATGCTCTCCTCAAGTCTTTTGCATTTGCTATTTCCTCTTTAGAATGAATGACCTGAGACCTTTGTGCACCTCCCTCCTTTTTGCATTCTATGAGATCAGGTATCACCTCTTTGGTTGAAATTTGTAGTGGTGGTTAAGCTGCCTAGCACACTCCATTCCTTGACTGTCTTATTTTCTTCAGAACCCTTATCTCTATCTGGAAAAGCATTATCCCTGTATTTGTTGATTATCTTTCACTGTCATTAGAATATAAACCCCAAGAGAGCAGGGGTTTTACCCTCTTTGTTCGCTTCCATAACCCCAGTGACAAGAACATAGTCTAGCTCATGATCCCTTTCAAAAAGTACTTGACAATGAATATGTGAATAAATTGATCAAATATCACCAAGATGACAACCTTATTGGAAGGCACAAATAAATGCCAAAATATCTGCTACTTTATAATATCTCTCCCCTCATTCCCAAGTTTTCCAGGTTTTTTCTTACTTAACAGGAGTACATCTTTAGCAAGACCTAAAAGAATTATTGTTAAAAAGCTTTTTTTACGAGGTAGATAGTTGCACAAGGAGCTAGAGACCACTGACATTCTGAAATAAGTATTCAAGGATGACTTTCCATCAGTGCGAATGTCTTATTTTCATCCCAATAATAGCATTTAGAGGCTTGCGAATAGGAGGTGAATATCAAGATAAAATGTGCTTCCAGAATATTAAAGGTAATTATGGTTTGGATAAGTGTAATTTTTTTTTTTTTTTTGCTAGAAAAGGAGACTGTGACTAGTAGTGTAAGGAATGTGCAAGAACAAGTAGGTTCAGAATTCCCCCTGGTCATGTAGAAATGTCTGCAGGTGCTAGACTTTGCCTGGATAATGAGCACAAATCAAGTTCATTGGCAACATCACTGTGGTCACTCGTGTCCCCTTCCCCTAACGCACGTTGTATTTGTTGGTGCGGAAACTGAAAATAACACCTAATTCTTTGAGCCCTCTAGGAAACCACTCTTAAAACATTGTGGAGCTTTCCTGCAACGGTATTGTAGTGGTCACCGTCCTGTTTTTTGGAGACAGCAACAAGGCTGAAATCATGGCTTTACTCTATGTGGCTGATGTCATGGGGCCTGCTTGACAAAGAATAACAGCGGAGCCCCAGGTTAGTCTCTAGAGTAAAAGTTTTCTAGGGCAGAATGGGAATTACTCCCTATTGTGTTGTCTAGGCTCATTAGGGCTGCTATAACAAAAATACTATCAATGAGGTGGTTTAAAGACAACAGAAAACATATATTTCACAGTCCTGAAGGCTATAGAGATCAAGATTAAGGTGGTGGCAGATTCGTTGAATGGTAAGGGGTGGATTCCTGGTTTCTAGACAGCCATCATCTTGTTTCAACCTCATGTGGTGAAGGAACAGATGAGATCTCTGAGGTCTCTGTGATAAGGGTACTAATTCCATTGGTGAGACCCCTCATGACCTAATCACCTTTTGAAAACTTCACTTTCGAATACATCACATTGTGGGTGAGGATTTCAACATATGTATTCCAGGGAACATAATCATGCAGCCTATAACAAACGTCACTAGCAGACATGATGACAGGAGTGGTACAGTTTACTGAAAGCAGACGGAGCGATATCCAGTCCTTTCATCTTATTGCAACCATCTCTTGATTCTTCCAATATCTGAAGTTATTTGTGCAAGGGAAATTAAGCATGCAGGCAGAACAGTGTGAAATGAAGTTAAACAGAGCCTCGCATCCTTCAATATGGCTAATTCCGAGGTACTGCGTTTCCCCGTAAAAGTATGTTCTAGGTTCACCCAACCATATAGCCACCTTGGGAATCAAGACATTTATTATTTCATGAATTGAAAATATGTACACGTTTAAGAAATCTGGGTGAGAGAAGTGTTGAAAATGTAAGCAATTAGGCACAAACATATCCCTAACTGGCATTTCTCCCTGCAGAATATTGGGAAACTTCTCTGAATAATTCCTAATTGGAGCCATGGTTCAGATAAATCCGACAGTATATTTAAGATGGCTTGGGCAGTTGAAGAGCATGCTGAGATTCTCTGATCTACATTGTTTGGCTTAAGGATTTGAGGAAGCAAATAGAGGCAGCAAATAGAAGCAGCTGCACTAAGGATTTTCTGCAATTAGGTTCATGCAGATTCTGGAAGTTGCTTATTAGGTCTGTCACTTTCAATCCATCTGGTATTTTCACGTTCAAGTAGTATTGTGAGTTGCTCAGTGGGGTCAGTGGTTTTCCTTTTACCTGCTAGACAGCATTGTGCAACTGTGAAGGCTTATCTGCTGGAGGCAGGATGCACAATTTGGCTGCCTCTTGCAAGGCACATGAATTTTTGATTTGTCTGTGTGAGACAGCACAGACACCTCCTAGGCGTTCCAGTTTGGACCAGTTTAAGACTTAGCTATTTTCAAGTTGTTCTGGGCTTATTTTTAATTTTTGCAAGTGTTTTACTTCCTCTCATGCCTATGTCACACACAAAACCAAAAGTAAATGGTATGGAAAGCTAGTTGAGTCATTTTTATTTCACCATTGTCAGATATTGATTCAGAAAGCTGTAGACTAAATTAGATGCTAGCCCTAGAAAAGGGCTTGACCCCTTCCTACTTCTGCTAAATTGGAGGTCTCTCAATGTTAAAAGATCATATCTGATTTCTTACACTGTGTTAATTTTTAGCATGATTTTTACTTCTACCTTTCTCTCCTAAGTACTATTTTGTAATGTTATCATACATTGGGATGGAGAAAATTTAAACTTGAAGATAAGCAGAAGAATTTTGCATTTATACTGCATACCTTTCTTTTTCCCACATTGTCTTTTCTTCCTCCCACTCCCCTCCCCTAGTCTGCCCTTGGCCACAAATTTTCAGTGCTGATTGGTGGAGGCACTTATTTGGCAGTCTTATTTTCCTCCCTCACTGCTACATAGCTACATGTGATCCTGCTAAGACACCCTATATCCTCACTATCCACTTAGGCGCTCCCAACTCCCAAACCTAATCCCTAGTATTTTGTGTATTTCTGTATTTGCATGTAATGTCTTGAGACTTTGACAGCAAGGAGGCATAAACGAGGCTTGAGAGGGAGCACATTGGTTTTTCCCAGTGTGTTCTCTTTATGTTACCTCATTTATACATAAAAGTTTAAAATTTGCCAAACATTGATGACCAGGAGGTCCCTGAGTTTCTTATAAAATACTGAGGGTCATGCAGAGACAGCGACTGATACAGAAACAGGGACTGATTTAGAAAGATGGAATAGTTGCTTATTCACGTTTTTCCTTGTCAATCTCAAGTGGGTCCTGCAAACATGTGATGTCTGCCCGAGGCACATGGGCATATGGTTTCCCTGCAGTCGTCCCCCCAGAGATTGGGGCAGGTGGTATGGGATGGCAAGGGAAGTGACACTCTTATGTAGCTCAGGGCTGCTTGGAAGAAATAATTCTGTGAAATTGCGATTATATCAGTGAAAGGTTGGTGGCTATTTTGCTTCTTAAAATCTTAGTTTCCCTGAAGTATTTCTGGATGTTAGTTTGAAATATGCTTAGATGTTGCCTTTCATGTTTTGAGCTCAGAGTGCCATAGAATCAGGAAGTCACTGTAGTCAGGTTAGGACAAAAAAGAACAAAAAGAAAAAACCTTATTTTAATGTTATGTTAAAGTGCTTAACACTTGAAGGAGGAGCAACTAAAGGGACGTGGATTGGCTTTGAAAGCACCACAAACTGAAAACCAAACTCTTCAGATCTCTATGTCCTGGCCTACAAAACACCATTCTTATCTGGACCTCTGCTATGGAATGTGACTTTAATCTGCACAGGACATGGACAGTAGTTGCATTGTTCGCATACTTTCACAACAAGAAAACTTATATTTCCCGAGTTTATATTACTTCACATCCTGGAGCCTTTTCTTTTCTTAAATGGAAACCAGATTGAGGTAGGGAATAGTTGGAGTTGATCACTCTCTGTGGAATACAACCTTTAATATGTAAATAATATTTGAAGTTTGAGACCAGTAGATGGCACAATGGTTACATCACTGGACTTCCATGTAGTCAACTGTGGTTTGAGTCCTGGACCCAGCAGCTTGAAACTCACTTCGGTCATGTGTGCATGCATGCCCAAAATCCCAGGAAGAGAATGGAGGAAAGGGGTTGCAGTGTTTCCATCCCCCGTGAGGGGTGATTTCTCATTTTCTGTCTCTCTGTCTTGCCGGCAAACACACATGCCCTATAGCAAAACTCTCTCAAAAAAAAAAAAAAAAAAAAAAAAAAAAAAGTTTATTAAATAATGGGATGAGTCATTTTTATTTCACCATTGTCAGATATTGATTCAGAAAGCTGTAGACTAAATTAGATGCTAGCCCTAGAAAAGGGCTTGACCCCTTCCTACTTCTGCTAAATTGGAGGTCTCTCAATGTTAAAAGATCATATCTGATTTCTTACACTGTGTTAATTTTTAGCATGATTTTTACTTCTACCTTTCTCTCCTAAGTACTATTTTGTAATGTTATCATACATTGGGATGGAGAAAATTTAAACTTGAAGATAAGCAGAAGAATTTTGCATTTATACTGCATACCTTTCTTTTTCCCACATTGTCTTTTCTTCCTCCCACTCCCCTCCCCTAGTCTGCCCTTGGCCACAAATTTTCAGTGCTGATTGGTGGAGGCACTTATTTGGCAGTCTTATTTTCCTCCCTCACTGCTACATAGCTACATGTGATCCTGCTAAGACACCCTATATCCTCACTATCCACTTAGGCGCTCCCAACTCCCAAACCTAATCCCTAGTATTTTGTGTATTTCTGTATTTGCATGTAATGTCTTGAGACTTTGACAGCAAGGAGGCATAAACGAGGCTTGAGAGGGAGCACATTGGTTTTTCCCAGTGTGTTCTCTTTATGTTACCTCATTTATACATAAAAGTTTAAAATTTGCCAAACATTGATGACCAGGAGGTCCCTGAGTTTCTTATAAAATACTGAGGGTCATGCAGAGACAGCGACTGATACAGAAACAGGGACTGATTTAGAAAGATGGAATAGTTGCTTATTCACGTTTTTCCTTGTCAATCTCAAGTGGGTCCTGCAAACATGTGATGTCTGCCCGAGGCACATGGGCATATGGTTTCCCTGCAGTCGTCCCCCCAGAGATTGGGGCAGGTGGTATGGGATGGCAAGGGAAGTGACACTCTTATGTAGCTCAGGGCTGCTTGGAAGAAATAATTCTGTGAAATTGCGATTATATCAGTGAAAGGTTGGTGGCTATTTTGCTTCTTAAAATCTTAGTTTCCCTGAAGTATTTCTGGATGTTAGTTTGAAATATGCTTAGATGTTGCCTTTCATGTTTTGAGCTCAGAGTGCCATAGAATCAGGAAGTCACTGTAGTCAGGTTAGGACAAAAAAGAACAAAAAGAAAAAACCTTATTTTAATGTTATGTTAAAGTGCTTAACACTTGAAGGAGGAGCAACTAAAGGGACGTGGATTGGCTTTGAAAGCACCACAAACTGAAAACCAAACTCTTCAGATCTCTATGTCCTGGCCTACAAAACACCATTCTTATCTGGACCTCTGCTATGGAATGTGACTTTAATCTGCACAGGACATGGACAGTAGTTGCATTGTTCGCATACTTTCACAACAAGAAAACTTATATTTCCCGAGTTTATATTACTTCACATCCTGGAGCCTTTTCTTTTCTTAAATGGAAACCAGATTGAGGTAGGGAATAGTTGGAGTTGATCACTCTCTGTGGAATACAACCTTTAATATGTAAATAATATTTGAAGTTTGAGACCAGTAGATGGCACAATGGTTACATCACTGGACTTCCATGTAGTCAACTGTGGTTTGAGTCCTGGACCCAGCAGCTTGAAACTCACTTCGGTCATGTGTGCATGCATGCCCAAAATCCCAGGAAGAGAATGGAGGAAAGGGGTTGCAGTGTTTCCATCCCCCGTGAGGGGTGATTTCTCATTTTCTGTCTCTCTGTCTTGCCGGCAAACACACATGCCCTATAGCAAAACTCTCTCAAAAAAACTCTCTTTTGAGTAGTATTTTATTAAATACTGGGACCCTTACTTACTCATTCTAAAAACAAGGTGGTGGTAGAAGTTCAGAATGAATTAGAATTATTTATTAGCACACATAAAAAAAAATGTCCTGAGGATTTGATGAGAACTAGGTAAAAAGAGAAAAAGTATAAAGTCCCAGTAAAAAACTGATGATTATCTATTGGAATTGATAACCTGAGGAAATTGTTCTTCTTAATTTCACTATTGAGGAAACTATAACAATGGAATGATAAGAAAAAATGTTTTGAGAGGTTTTTGTTGTTGTTGTTGTTTTTCCCTCCTCTCAGGATTTTGAGAACTCACACATCCAGTGTGAGTTTTAAGCAGCCAGGTCTGGGACTCAAACTGTGGTTGAGTACATGGGAGTCCAGCGAAGTAACCATTACACCATTTGCTGGTCCCAGTAAAAATATTCTTTAATAAATCAATGAATGCAAACTTCTGTTTCTGAGAAGATGGATTAGATGTACATTTCTTTATTCCTCCTGACAGGTACAACTAAAACCCCTAGACATTACACATAAAATAAATATAAGTGGACCAGCAAGTAGTGTCATGGTAAAGATACTGGATTCCCATATGCACATACACAGAAAAATCCCAACAAAAACCTGCTCTTTTCATCCTACTCAGAAAGAGGCA
>NW_006159757.1:3286332-3305624 GCF_000334495.1 Tupaia belangeri chinensis
TCTTTCCCGATCATCTGAGCCAATTTAGCAAGATACCAAATCATTGAACTATATATTCCAAACTCCAGATGAACATTATTGAAGAATCTATGATTTCAGTATGATCTATGGGAACAAAGGCAGAGTGGGGATCCCAGAATTGTACCCTCTAAAAGCTTTACTATATCTCAAAGTTACAGCAGGTGCAGTCACAGAAGGCCAAGTAGAGGGCTAGAAATGTAATCCTCAGTGACTAGTAATGAGTTCCCTTATTCTTCCCCTTCTCTCACAGTGTAAGTGATCTCTTTGTGGGGAGACTGGACATTGAAGTCTATCTTAAAGTAATGAAGTGTCTATTCTCCTGCTAGGATGGTACCAAAAATGTTCAGTGGAAAGTCAGGACTTTCACCCAGTAGTAATGAGTTCGCCCTCACCATGGTCTCAGTGAAGTCACCTAGAAGTTAACTTCCACTCTCAATAGCAGTAAAAGAAAAGCTCCTCTCTCCATGTGTTAAAGAAGTGTCTAAGGAACACAGACCTCTAACACCACATGACATTAACGAGGCAGTTCCTTACCCTGTTCCCTTGTGACAGTGATAACAGGAAAAACCGCTTAAACAGAATGTTTAATACGGGTTCATAGTCCCATAAAGAGACAAAAAGTTCCAAGTTCCAATAAAAAAACTGATCATCATGAAAAGAACTAGAAGATCTCAAATTGTATGGGAAAAAATAAATGAATGGCAACACCTGGATGGCAGAGATATTAGATTTATCTTACTAAGGTTTAAAAAGCAGCCATGATAAATTTACAAGCTTACCTGAGACAAGTAAAAAGAAAAAAGTCTTAGCAAAGAAATAGAAGATATAGAGAACAGAATGGAAATTTTAGAAAAGATAAATTCAATAACCAAAGTGAAAGAACACCTAAGTGAATAGTATAAACAACATAATGAAGAGGATGGAGGACAGAGTCAATGAACTGAAATATAAAACGATACAAATTCTCAATCTGAACAAAAGAGAGAAAAAGATCAGAGGGGAGGAGGAAGAGCCTGTAGGACATGTGGGAGACTATAACAAAAGATGTAACACTCATGTCATTGAATTCTCAGATGGACCAGAGAAAAGGATGGTGCTGAAAAAGTAGTCAAACAAATAATGCTACAAAATGCCCCACATTTGGCAAAAGATATAAACTCTCAAGACACATTCAAATAAGTTCATGTTAATGGGAACCAGCAGTTAGTGTAATGGCTATGTCGCTGGACTCCCACGTAGTCGAAAGCAGTTCGCGTCCCGGACCCGGTGGCTTGAAACTCACGCCGGGCGCGTGTGCGTGCGTGCCCAAGATCCCGAGAGGAGAATGGAGGAGAAGGGATTGCGACATGACCATCCTCCCTGGGGGATGATTTCTCGCTTTCTGTCTCTATGTCTCTCTCTGTCTGTCTGGTGAGCGCACGCGCCGTACAGTGAAAATCTCTCAAAAAAAAAAAAAAGTTCATGTTAAGACACATTTCTAATCATTTAAAAACTAATGATTAAGAAAAACAACTTTGGGGAGAGCAGATGGCATAGTGGTTATGTTGCTGGATCCCTACATGGCTGACCTTGGTTCAAGTCTCAGACCCGGTGGCTAGAAAATCATGCTGGGCAATGTGCATGCATGCCCAAGATCTTGGAAGGAGAATGAAGAAGAAGAGATTGCAGTGTAGCCATCCTCCCTTCGGGTGGGGGTGATTTCTTACTTTCCTTCTTACTGTCTCTCTCTGTCACTCACTCTGTTGCTTGCTCTGTCTCTCACTCTCTCTCTCTCTCTCCAGCAATTGCATATACTCTAAGTTAAAAAGAAACTTAAAAATTAAATTAAGAAGTTTCAAAGAAGTCGTAAAATACAGTATTTCAGCTATTAGGGGAACTATTAGAGTGACTATAAATTGTTAATCAGAAACCATAGAAGTCATAAGAAAGTGGAAAAAATATTTTTCAAATGCTGAAAGAAAATAACTGTCATTAAGATTTCTACATCTAGTGAAAATGTCTTTCAAGAATGTGTGGGAAGGAAGCCATTGCTTGGAGCAGCAGTAGGCAAAATAAAGTTTAATTCTTTTGTTATTTCTGACTAAAGCAAAAACTGTAAAGGGCATTTCAATAAACTTTCCCACATCTGCAGGAAGATTATGTCTTCTCCTTTTTCCAAAGAGCTGAGGCAGAAGAACAATGTTCTATACATGTCCATCCAAAAGACAATGAAGTTCAGGTTGTGTGAGGACACTATAAAGGTTGGCAAATTGGCAAAGTAGTAAGTTTACAGGAAGAACTATGTAATCTACAGTGAGCAGGTGCTTCAGGAAAAGGCTACTGGCACAACTGTCTATGTGGGCCTTTACCCCAGCAAGGTGGTTATCTCTAGGCTAAATCTTGACAAAGGCTGCAAAAAGATCTTTGAATGGAAAGCCAAGTCTTAACAAGTAAGAAAAGGGCAAATATAAGTAATAATTGAGAATATGCAGAAGTAAAATAATCTTATGTACAGCTTTTATTAAGAACTACTAAAAATTAAAAAAAAAGAATGAATGGAAAAATGTGACATTTCTAGTTGGAAAAATCTAAGAGAATTTGTCACAAATAAACTTACTGCCCTAGAAAAATGGCTAAAGGAAGTTCTCTAAACTAAAGGCAATAATAAAATAAGAAATCTTGGGAAATCATGACAAAAAAATACATAGTAATAAAAAATGTAATTAATAAAATAAGTTTTATTCTAAAGTTTTAAAAATTATTACAGAAATTATAACTATCCTTTGTGACTCTTGTTTATATCATAAACAAGGAATGTAGTAAGAGGATATAAAGGGAGATAATATTTCTATACTTAATCAAACTGGTAAAATAATTATACCAGTAGATCATGATAAACTATGTATGAATAATGTAATTCTTAGAGCAGCCATTATAAGTGTTATGTAATCAAATTCACTCAAAAAACACCATAGATAAGTTAATGAAATTATGACAATTGTTCAAGTGACCTACAGGAAGATAAGAAAAAGAAATAAAGAAATCCAAAACATAGTATTCACAAAAACTAAAAATAAAGTGCTAGTCTTCAAACATATTAATAATTATGTTAAATGTAAATGGTCTAAATATACAAAATAAAATACCGATTGGCAGAGTGAATTAAAGATTGTCCGCAGTTATATACCATCCACAATAAACTCTGTTTCTGATTAAAAAATTATTTGATTTTATTCACTATTATTATTTTTTTTGAGAATTTTGCTATAGGGTGTGTGCTTGCCAGAGAGAGACATAGAGACAGAAAGAGAGAAATCCCTACTCCCAGGGAGTGGCCATGCCACAATCCCTTCTCCATTTTTCTCTTGAGATTTTGGGGATGCACACACACATGCCTGGCTTAAGTTTTAAGCTGTTGGGTCTGAGACTAAAAACTCTGTCGACTACATGGTAGTGCAGTGACATAACCGTTATGCTATCTGCTGGTCCCATACTATTATTATTATTATTATTATTTTAAGTTACTAGATAATAAGAAAAAGAAAGCTGAGGAACAGCAGGTGGTGAGGTGGTTAAAGTGCTGGACACTCCAACATGGCCAACCACGGTTTGAGTCCTGGACTGGTGGTTTGCTTTATCGCTTTCTCTCTCTCTCTGTGTGTGTCTCTTTCTGGTCAAATTAAAACAAATGAATGAATGAATAAAATAAATAAATACAGAGTGAGAAAGAGAAAGCAAGCCACCAGGTCTGCAGATTTAACTGCAATCAGCTATATGGGAGTTTGGCGCCTTAACCACCATGTCACCTGTTGGCCCATATAAAGTCCCTTAAAATATAACAATATGTTATAATTTCTTTGTGGTGGGAAAATTTAAAATCCTTCCTTGTACCTATTTTGAAATACACACTATTATTAACTGTAGTTATCTTGGTGTGCAATAGAACAACCCAACTTATTCTAACCATAACTTCATACCTGTCAACAAATCTCTCACATTTGCCATCCTTTCTGCTTCTGGTGACCACTGTTCTACTTTCTAAGAATTGAATGTTTTTAGCGTCCACATATAAATGAGATTATTTGGTATTTTCTTCTGTGCCAGGCTTATTTCACTCAACATAATACGTTAATTACCATGATTTGATCACTCCACAATGTTTACACATATCAAAGCATTAACTTATGAATATATACAATTATTTGCCAATTTGAAAAATAGCTGGTAAATAAATGTTGTTTCAGTTGTTCAAAACAAAAAGTAACACTAAAAAAATAGAAAAGGACATATCATACAAACATTAGTCAAAGAAGTACTATGAATAATTCTACACGCATATAGTTGACATTTTAGATGAATTTGGACCACTTCCTCAAAAAATAAAAACTACCGCAATTCATCCGATATGAAATAGTTTGAATAGGCCTGTAATTATTAGGGAAAGTAACTTGTATTTTAAAACTCTTAAAAAGAGAAATAGCCAGAACCAAATGGTTTTACCGGAGAATTTAGGACCCCAACACCAAAACAAAAATTTAAACATGAATTAACATTTTCAAAGACTTTTAAAAAAAGAAAAAAGAACAGAAAGGAAAGAAAAACTTCCCAATTCCTTTTATAAAGCTAACAGTATCATAATATCCTGGCAGAAAGGAAATTACAAACCAATATGCCTCATGAAGACAGACTAAAAATATCCTTAATAATATAGTAGCAAATATAATTTAGCAATATACACAAAGAATTATAAACCAATATGAAATAGAGTTTATCACAAAGATACCAACCAGATTCAAGATTTGAAAATCAATTAATGTAATCCACCCTATTAGCAGGCTAAGAAGAGAAATCCAATGATACCAATCGATGCAGAAAAAGCATTTGCTAATCATTTATAATAACAACCCTTAGAAAATCAGGAATAGAGGACAACTTTGCTTGATACAGAGCATTATAAAAAAACTACAGCAAATATTATACTTAATCCTTTAAGATGAGGAACAAGTTAAAAATGTCTGCTCTCACCGCTCTTAATTTAACATAGTGCTGAAAGTTCTCACCTGTTCATTAAGAAAATAAAACCACATGGATCAGAATGAAAGAGAAAAAAAAGTGTCCTATTTGAAGACATAATTGCCTACATACAAAACCCTAAGGAGTTTGTTAAAACAAAATCCTAGGGGGAACAGCAGATGGCATAATGGTTATGTCACTGGATTCCCACGTGATCAACCACAGATCAAGTCTCGGACGCAGTGGCTTGAAACTCATGCCCGGTGTGTGTGTGCGTGCATACCCAAGATCCCAAGAGGAGAAGGGATTGGAGTGTGACCATCCTTTCCTGGGGGCTTGATTTCTCGCTTTCTCTCTGTCTCTGTCTCTTTCTCTGGTGAGCGCATGCACATCAAAGCAAAAACAGTTTTAAACAGACTGGAAGTGTTGTTCCATGCAAACAGAAATCAAAAAAAGGCTGGAGCCCACATATGAGAAAAAATAATGAGGCTGGCAGGTATCGTGTGGTTTCTCTTTGGTCAAATTAAGCAATAGTAATAAATAAAATTAAGTAATTAAATTAAAATTAAATAAGTCTTTAAAAATAAAAAAGAAAAAGCCTTACTTTATTTATTTAAATAATTATTTATTCTTTTTTTTTTTTCATAATTTGACTAGAGAGAAACAGAGACAGAGAGAGAAAGCAAGTTACCAGATCTGGAACTCAAACTGCAATTGATCATGTGGGAGTACAGTGCCTTAACCACCACATCACCTGCTAGCCCCAAAATTCTTATTTTAAGTTCATGCTGCAGTGAACATGCTTGCACAAATGTTATCGTTCATTTTTGTCGTATACCCTTAAGGTAGGTTGTGAGCACTGAGATTCGGGGTCCTAGAGTATATACATTCTGTATTTATTTTGCCTAGTAGAGTTCCTAAACAGCAAAAAATGACAATTTCTTTCCACACATTAATTGTCTACACAAAACATTAAAATTGTTTGAAATGACTGACCATCTAAAGACACAGCATTTTTTTTTCAATTAAAAAATAACACCATAATTAATAAGCATTTAACAAACAATGATGGTCAAGAGGAGGAATAGAGGTGTCACAAAAAATGGAATTTCAGCCAGTGATAAAACTTGATAAGGATCAGACATAGCATCCTTTGTTTTCCAAACCACATCACTGGCAAGTAAGTTACATTCTAAAACGTATACTTGGTAGCACTAGATTCTGCTACTACTGGGTTCTTGAGAAAATCATGACACATTTTTACATATAAAATCATAGATAAAATATGTCATGACTTTTCCGACAACCCAATATGATTCTGAGGGAAACTGCCGCTTTATGAACTCTGGAAATGAAGCCTCCACCTAATTTACCAGTGGGACATAAATGTGAAGAAGCCTGGTACTTAGCCTGATTCCAAGTTCACAAAGATGGACTGACTCAAGATAGAGTGTACTGGTTAAGACTCATGAGGTCCAACTCCAACTTAAAGTGGCTGAAAACCTAGGAAAGTTTATTTCGCATGTGACAAACCTGTAAAGACTGCGGTCTCCAGGTTGCTGGATCCTGAAGTCGTAGCAATATATTTGAGGCCTTCCTTTCTTGGGTGTCTCTTGCCTCTGTCCTCCTCATGTCAGCTTCAATATCCAAGTTTTTGCTAGCACTGTATTCATTTATTCAACAATAATTGCTATAGACTGAATGCATGCCCTAAAGTTCATATGTTGAAACTTAAATTGCCAGTGTTAAGAGGTGAGGCCAGTAGGAAGTGATGAAGTCATGAGGGCAGGCTCCTCATAGATAGGATAAGTGGCTTACAAAAGAGTTGGAAGCAAGGCCAGCAGGTAGTGTGGTGGTTAAGGGGCTGGATTCCCTTATGACTGATCATGTTTCAAGTCACAGACCCGGTGGCTTGAAAAAAATAATCACAATTAATTAATTAATTAATATTAAAAAAAAATAAGAGTTGGAAGAGATGAGGGTTTTTTCCTGTCCCTTCTACCATGTAAGAATGCAGTAACAAGGCAAAGGCATCATTTCAAAACAGGGAGCATCCCTCACCTGACAATGGCTCTGCCTATACCTAGACCTTCGACTTCTCAGCCTCCATTCTGTAATAAATTTCTGTTCCTATCAAAAAATTAATAAGAGTACTGTTAAATACATTTTTAAAATAATTTTTCTTTTCCTTTCTCTGCCTTCCTTCCTTCCTTCCTTTCTTTCTTACCAGAGAGGGACAGAAAGAGAGAGAATGAGAGAGAGAGAGAGAGAGAGACATGGAAAGTACCAGAGCAAGTTGCCAGGTCTGGGACTCTAACTGCATTCATCCATGTGGGAGTCCAATGCCCTTAACCACCACACCACCTACCAGCCCCATAAACAATACATTTGAGACCAGTAATTGGTAACTTTAAAAAGTTGGTTGTAGTTGGGATTAATAAAATGTTAATACTTAAGCATTTTACTCTTTGAAATATAAAACTATACTCATGCACCAATTCTAAGCTTCCAAAGTCTTTTCTTTGAGTCTAGGTTGTTCAGTGGTGTTCTCAGTGCTATCAAGTCACACCCTTCATGTGTGATATGATTTCACATTTTGATTTCTTTGAAGAAAGAAGATAAAAACATTTGAAACAAAGACAAAAGCTAAATGGACATACTATTTTCAAGGATTGAAAGATTTAACACAGTAAAGATATGAATTTTTTTTCCCAAGATGATATATAGATTTAATTAAATTCCTATAAAAAACACAGTTGTTTTTCATTAATAGATATAGACAATATAATTTGAAAATAAATGTTGAAAGACCCAAGAACTAGAATATCTAAAATAACTGAAAAAGACAACTGTGGGAGAAATTAGTCTGTTTGAAAGACTCATTTATTACTGTCATAATCAAGACTGAATGATAGTGGGACAGACATAGAGGTCAATGGAATAAAATAAATAACCCACAATAGATCCATACAACTATGCCCAACTGATTCTTGATGTAGTTGTAAAAGAATTTAATAGAAGGAAGGTATGTTTTTCAACAAATTGTGTGCAAACAATCAGATATCCCTAGGCAAGAAATAAATTAATGAACCTTGACCTAAGTTTCATACCTTATAAAAAAAATTAACTTAGGACCAGCAGATGATGTAGCAGTTATGTCACTGGACTCCCACACTGCTGACTGGTTGGAGTCCCAGACCTGGTGGCTTGAAAATCACACGAGACATGTGTACGTGTATTCTTGAGGTCCTGGAAGAGGACTGGAGAGAAGAAGGGATTGTGGCATGGTCATCCCCCCCCCTGGGGGGGGGTGATTTCTCACTTTTCCTCTTACCATCTCTCTCTCTGGTGAATACACATACCCTAAGGCAAAAAGATTTCTTAAAAAATTAAGTCAAAATAGATCATAGGCTTAAGTATAAATCATTAAACATTTAGAGAAAAACATAGGATAAAATCTGAATCTAGGTCTAGGCAAAGAATTCTTAGACTTGACACAAAAAACACAATCCATAAAACGAAAAAAATGATAAATTGGTTATAAATACTGAAATTTTTGTCTTTAAAAGACCCTGTCAAGACGATAAGAAGACAAGTTAAAATCTAGAGAAAATCTCTACAAGTCACCTATCTCACAAAGAACTAGGACTCAGACTATACAAGGACATCTCAAAACTCAACAGTAAGTAACACACAAAAATCAAAAACAAAATCCCAATCATAAAGCAGGCAAAAAACACAGAGACATTGTTATAGAAGAGCATATACAGATGTCAAATATGTACATGAAGAGATATTTGGTATCATTAGCCAGTATAAAATATAAATTAAAAGGACAAGGAACTATCACATTATACCTATCAGAATGAGTAAAGCAAAAAAAATAGTGACAAATCAAAAGTTGACAAAGATGTTGGGACCAGCAGTTAGTGTAATGGCTGTCGCTGGACTCCCATGTAGTCGACTACGGTTTGAGTCCCAGACCCAGTGGCTTAAACTCACGCTGGGTCTGTGTGCATGTGTGCCCAAGATCCCAAGAGGAGAATGAAGGAGAAGGGATTGCGGCATGACCATCCCCCCTGGAGGGTGATTTCTCGCTTTCTATCTCTCCGTCTCTGTCTTTCTGGCAAGCTCATGCGCCCTATAGCAAAAACCTCTCCCCCCCCCCGCCAAAAAAATAAAAAAGTTGTATAGAAACTGGATTATTTATACATTGTCATATATGCTATATAAAATAGTATGTAGTCAATCTGAAAAACTGTTTCTTAAAAAAATTAAACATGCCAATGACCTAGCAATTGTACTTCTATATATTGATCCAAGAGACATGAAGGCTATGTTTATACAAAAAACTGCGCAGAAATGTTGCTAGCAGTTTTAGTAATAACAAGCCCAAGTGGGGAACCATCCAGATGCCTGTCAGAGGATAAATAATGGTACATCCATAACGTGAAATAGTGCAAAGCAACAAGAAGTAATGAACATGTACCAACCCGGAAGAATTTACAAAAAAATTATCCATACCAAAAGATACATACTGCATAATTTCATGTATATAAGATTCTTCGTAAAAAATGTTATTCATTCATTCATTCATTTATTTTAATTTGCCCAGAGAGGGAGGGAGGGAGGGAGGAAGGAAGGGAGGGAGGGGGAGAAAGAGAGAGAGAGAGAAAGTAAACCACCAGGTCCTGGACTTGAACCATGGTTGGCCTTAACCACCATGCCACCTGCTAGTCCCAAGATTCTTAGCAAAATTATAGAAATGGAGAACAGATTGCTGGTTGTCAGGGGTTAAGAAGGAATGGGGAACAGGAACAAAGTGGGTGTGGTTATAAGGGGTCTTTGTGTAGATGGAAATCTTTTATACATCTTAACAGCATTACTGTCAATATCCTGGTTTTGATATTATACTATAGATTTTTAATTTTTTTTTTTTTTTTTAGGATTTTGCAAGAGGGTGTGTACATTTGCAGGAGAGAGACAGAGAGGCAAAATGAGAAATCACCCAGAGGAATAGCTGTACCATAATCCCTTCTCGTCTACTTTCCTCTTGGGAATTTGGGGATCCATGCACACACACCCAATATGATTTTCAAGCTGCCAGGTCTGGGAATCAAACCACTGGCCAGCCATGTAAATTTTTAAATTATCTTTGACAGAGAGCACATGTATGCACCCTTGAGAGAAAGTGCCATGAGAGAAGCACCCTTGTTGTGCTATGATCCCTCTTCCCAGCCTTTCATTTCTTCAGGATCCTGAGTGCCCGTGCATACTTGGTATTTTATCAATATAACCTAGGGATCCAAACCTGCTATTGTCCATGTGGCATTCAGACTGGCAGGACACTTGTGTTACTACTGTATCACAGCTGCTGTGCCTGTAGTTTTAAAAAGATGTCACCACTGGGGGATTATGAGTAAGAGTACATTTCAGGAGCTGGCAGGTGGTGTGGTGGTTAAGGGCACTGGACTCCCATATGGCTGACTGTGATTCAAGTCCCAAACCTAGTGGTTGGTTTTCTCACTTTCTCTCTCTCTCACTCTGTCCCTCTCTAGTCAAATTAAAAATAAATAAAAATAAAGTAAAATAATTCTTGAAAATAGAATACATGGCATGTCTATTATTTCTTAAAACTGTATATGGATCTCTAATACTCTCAAAAAATTTAAAAAGTGACTACTGTAATAATTTCTATGGAAACTAACAAAGCAAAATAGATCCTATTCGAAAGTGCTACATCATTATTATGTAGTGCCCAGGTGAAACTTGAGAGTTAGCAACTTTGATATGTAAGATTAGTGACCACGACTCATGTAAATATCATGTTTCCCATTCTAGTTCACAAGGTGAGGTTTTTATGGAGCTTACACTTAGCAAAAGTAAAAAGAACACAGATTTGCTTTATCTCCATATGTTTTTCTTCCCTGCTACCACCAGTAATCAATTTCCATTCCTGAACACATTACCGTCCTTTCATTCTTTACCTTCTTATACTCCACCTTGTACTGCTATTTCTTTTATTTTTTTCTTCTTTTTTTGGAGAGATTTTTGCTATAGGGCGCATGCGCTCACCAGACAGACACAGACAGAGAAATAAGAAGTGAGAAATCACCCCCAAGAGGGGATGGCCACACTGCAACCCCTTCTTCTCCATTCTCCTCTTGGGATCTTGGGCACACATGCACACGCGCCCGGCGTGAGTATAAGCCACCAGGTCCGGGACTCAAACCACGGTCAACTACATGGGAGTCCAGTGACATAGCCATTACGCTAACTGCTGGTCCCTTGAACTGCTATTTCTAATTCCTAAGCAAACCTGTCACAGCAGTATAAGTCCTGTGTGAATGATAACTTTAACTTGCTTTCTGGATGTCCTGAAATCAATCAATCTATCAATTAATCAATCACAATTACTTTCCTTTTAGGAGTTGCTTGGAAAAGATCCATTTATATGGAGGTGGAGACTGGTTGTGGTGGTGAAGAATTAGAGGAAGGACACTTTGGGCTGTGACTTCTCTCATCTGGATTTTAGGGACAGAAAATCAGACAGAGGTAGAACAATGCCAAGTATATGAATGCCCTCCCTTTTATCTTGTCTCCAATTCTCTCCAACCTCCCTGTGGTCCTTCTCTAATTTGTGAGAAAAAATTTTAATGAGACCATTAATTGTATTACATTAGTTTGTGTTCAAGTGTCCTTTTTAATGAAATGAGTTAATCAAATTTTAGCTACAAATCCCTTCTTCCTAATTTTTCATGGATTTAATGCACTCACTTGCATGGCTTGCTGTGCATGCTGTTTTCCAGCAGTGACTCTCTATATTGGTAGGAAAGTGACTGGAAGAAGGTGGAGCTTGACTATCCTCTATGTGATGACGCTTCCCCAAAGGCATCGTCTCATGATCACAGAAGGCCTGATGTCTTATATTTATCTCATCCCTTTCATCTAACTGCAGTCTTCTTACGTTATGCTTTCCCCCATATTTACTGTCCACCACTGGATGAGTCTTACCTCTAGTAATGGAGTTCAGACTGCTCTCTTGGTCAAAGCCAAGATACTTGGCCATGCTACACCACTGTCAGCCAATCTGCAAGTTCTAGCATGAACTCATTCATCTCTTTACCCATGAAATTCTTCAGGTGTCTTTGATGCTTTCCTCCCCTGGTTCTCCTCAATGAGGGGCTGCAGACTGTCTAACTTACCATCTGCTTCAGGCCAGGTCATTGGCATTTCAAATTCAACGTGTCATGACTGAGCTGTCCATGCTACACCAAACTTGCATCCTCTATAACCTTCCTTATTTCAAACTCCTACTTTGGCATAATTTTTTTATTCCTTTTCTCTTCAAATTTGGTCTTTAAGCAAGTCCTGCTTGCCTTTCCTCCAACTGGAACCAGAATTTAACCACTTCTCCACCTCTACCATCAACCCCCTTAAGTGAACCACCTTTGCCTCTGGCCTGGATTATTGCAACTGACTCCTCAGCTTCTGCACCTGCCCCTCATTTATCCTTAATAGAAGAGCCAGAGTGGTGCTGTTAAATTGTAAGGTCCTTATAGCATTTCTTCACTTAAAATCTTCCAATAACTTCCTGGGTTTTCCTTAAGAAAAGTCTCTCCTTGCAAAGGCTGCCACCCTCAGCTCCCTCTCCTCTTTATTCATTGTCCTCCTTTCTGATCCAATCACATCAGCTTCCTTCCCCTCTGGGCCATGCCAAGCAAACTTGTGTTTCAGGGTCTTGGACTTGCTGTTGGTTTCTTCTCTCTGAAATATTCTTTCATGGATGGGTGTTCAGCTGGCTTCTCATTACCCAAAGCTTTCCCTTGTCACCTATCCAGTAGATGTAAAAACCCTTATCCCTGACATTCATCTCTCCCTTCTATATGTTATTTTTAAATTTACTTTATTTTAATTTACATTTTATCACATGTCTTTGCAGTATACATTTCTTTTTCCAACACAAAACAGTACATGTCAGTCAAGACAAGGATATTACTATACACATTATCATTAGCAAATAACTTCATATTTTTTGTCAAGTAAGCATAATTTTACCAATTTTTTCTTTCCCCTTTCCCCTCTCTCCCTTCCATACTAAAGTTTTTTTCTTTTCACACTTTATTGATTTGATTCACAAAAGATCTTAAAGAATGGACAAAGCTAGAATCTAGTGACAAGTGCACTGTAATTTTCTTCTGAAACAGTTTTTCTCCTCTTTCTCCATTCCCCTTGTTACTGAAGAGAGATATAAACTAACTTATTTGCAAAATAAATAAATAAATAAAAAGGTTAATCTCAATTTGGTCTGTTATTTGCACAAAGCCCTATAAAAATTCAATTTCTGATGAAAGACAATGGATACTATTGTATTATTAAACTTATGCAAATAACCATTCTGCCACAAAATAAGAATGCTCACAAATATTTTCCAATTGCAAAGGGTCAGGAAGTAAGAAAAATTTATATTTCAATTAAAAACATTCTTTAACAAATTCCTGAACCCAACAACTCAAAAAAACCCAAAAACCCTTAAGTCTGGAAGACCAAGCACAGAAGAAAATTAGTAATGTTTTAGAAAAAAGTCATAGAATTCTATTTCACCTGTTCAGTCTCATGTAATCTCTTGTTGAATTTGCAGTGTTACTGTGGCCTGACCTTTCCGTTAGCATTCAACATTATTATTGATATTTCAGAACTTGTCCCTACTATTAAGTTGGTCTTTCTCTTGGTCATTTCTTGTTCTTGTATTTGTCTGTCTTTAATTTTCCTGGTATAGTACTCCCTTCAGAACTTCTCAAAGAGCTGGTCTGGCGTTGGTAAATTCTTTCAGATTTTGTTTATATGGAGAATGTCTTTATCTTTTCTTCCCACATGAAAGATAATCTTGCTGGATACAGTATTTTTAGTTGAAATTGTTTTTCACTTGACACTTTTAATATATTTTCCCATATGTCTTATTTTTCATCTGAAGTACTTCTTACTACTTGACACAATATATATTTGAATTAATCTTCTATAGTTTCTTTCTTTCACTAAGCTTAATGGGCAAATTATTTTGCTTAGTTAGTGTATCCCATTGTTACATTTTTACTACCTATACTGGTGCCTAGCACTTAATTAACATACAGTAAATATTTTTACATAATCTAAATCCATGATTTTCTTCCCTATCCTTCTGTCTGTCCATCTCTATTCCTCTGCTGTGTTTTTGGCCTTTATTTTTTCCTCATTTCATAAGTGTCCTTCCTAATAATTTCACTCATCCACCCTTAAGTGTACCTATCATCCATGCTTACATTCTCCAACAGTTATTTGTAGGGCACCCATTTTGTACCAGGTCCTGGGCTAGGAATCAGGGATGGTGAAGATTAGGTGAAAACAGAGATGGCATTAGAGAAACCAAAAGACCATGATATTTTCTGATTATGAAGACCAGAGATAAAGCTACGAGGAAACTAACCTTCGGTAGTATAGGAAAACAAGTAAGGTGTAATAGCTCCTAAAGAAAGTAGTATAGATAAAAATAAGTAGAAAGATGTGAGCTATCCAATAAAAAGCTTGCATGGAATAATCTTTCAGTAGTATTTAGTGAATGAATGAAGCTACTTGTTTTGTCATAGAAAAAAGAAGTGGTTTAGGTTTAAAAAACTAAGGAATTGGAGTTGTGCAGATCTGAGTTTGAATCCTTTCAAGTGCTTTTGCTTAAGAGTTGTATGGCTTTGAGTAATTTACTTCACCTTTTCTAGCCTTCATTTCCTTAACTGTAAACTGAGGATATAGTAAAAACTCACAACGTTTTCTCAAGTACTGAATGAGTTAATCCATGTAAAGTGATTAGCATATGGTCTGAGAAAAACTAAGTGGTAAGTATTACCATTTAGGTTAACAAATTATTAGGTGTTCAGTACCTTAATTAGGGTGACAAATTAATATGTCCAACAGGAATATTACTCTCTCGAATAGAAATATTGGAATATCACTCTCTCGAATAGAAATAAAGTTTTATTCGAATTAAATGCCTATTTCCTATAACCTGTGACTAAAGGGAGAAAAATGCCTTCAGTCCTTGAGAGTGGGTCAAACACAATGACTGATGGGGTTACTCTGCTGGAACAGAAAGGATCACTGTAGAATACAGAAAACAGAAATACCCATCTTCTCTCATACATGGTCCCTATTACTTTAAACATTGGTGAAAAAGTTACTTACAGCCAGAGAACAGGATTTTTTCTTTGGTTAGAATTATTATTTTTATTTATTTATTTTTTTGGAGAGGTTTTCACTATAGGGTGTGTGTGTTCACCAGAAAGACAGAGAGAGACAGAGAGAAAGTGAGAAATCACCCCCCAGGGGGGATGGCCACGCTGCAATCCCTTCTCCTCCATTCTCCTCTTAGGATCTTGGGCATGCACACATGCCCGGTGTGAATTTTAAACCACCGGGTTCAGGACTTGAACCATGGTCGACTATATGGGAATCCAGTGACATAGCCATTACGCTAACTGCTGGTCCCTATTTTCTTAAGAGAAGAAAGCAAGAGATACTTAATGGAAAAAGTCTGGTTGTCTAGGGACCCACATGCCTGCTCAAGTATTGGGAACATGTAAAATGTGGATGATTTTCAAAGTAACTTTGAGGTTCTCCACATGGAATATAGTCTTTACTAACCTACATTGTACAATATTTCTTATTAAAGGGGCTATTTTCATATAGACCGGATAGAACAACAGTACTCAATGTACAACAAATAAAGATCACACAGCTCTTCATTGATGTGGCTCAGAACTATTTAATGCTCCACATACATATGTAAAATTTGTTACTTTCTTATGAACAAAGAGATAAATCTTTTAAGGGAGCTAGGTAGACTTTGAGTCCATCCATTCCTTGATTGCTTGTACTCCAAGAGTAACTTAAAGCAGGTAATATTCTAATCTTCCTTAGCTTAATTTTCTCTGTTTTTGTTCCATTATATTTGTTATTATTATTATTATTATTACTTCATGTAGCGATTCATGTTAATGTTTATCTGGGTATCAAAAGCCCAGAGTTTAATGATATTACTTCTTTTATAGATGCTTATGATAGAAATTAGGACACTTAGATAGTAGATTCTTTGAGCTCCAAGACAGTACTGAACACATAATAAGTCTTTAACAAACCCACATTGACTGGTTTCATGTCTTAGGACAACTTTGATAGAAATTATCATGTTGAGAATACTTGATACATGTATAAAATAATGGACTGAAGAAGAAAATGTCAAATCTCTCAGTCATATCTCTTGCTTTCCTTTTATGTTAATTAGGACAAATTCATCACATTTTTTATCTATTGTTCTTCTTATTTATAAGATTAAGGTTATTGGAAAGTGATTGGCTCAAATAATAAGAGAAGCTGGAATGTATTATGGGCTCTCAGAATGCCCATGTCTCTGACTAGCGATGATCAAAGACATTGGATTATTCACTCTCGGTAGCCTACTATTCAGTAACAAAATCTGCTACAATCAGATGTTCGTGTCATTAGAAATCTGACTTTCCTGAAACGCATTCTGAATTCCAATATTTCAAAATCCTGCTCCACTTATGCTGAGACAGTCATTTTTTTGGTCCCTATCCTTGAAAGAAAAATAGTATGCTGTGATTCTTACAGCATGGTCTTCATGGGACAGGCTGAAATGCGTTCATTAATGTTATGTTTATGCAGCATTGGCTCTGTGCTAGGTAAGACTGCTCTGCCTCTGAGACTTTCAGCCTCCCTTGGAGGAGATATTAGTGTGAACTCAGAGGTTTCAATGTGATAATGCCATAGGGGTTACAAGAGCAAGGGTCCACTGGGCCTCCCAATGAGTCATCAGTATCTTCTACTATGAAAGGGAAAGGCGTGAGGTTGGATGGCCAAACAACACCTTTTATGCATATAAGGACATCAAGAGCAGGGCTGAGAGGAACGGAAGCAAAGAGTAGCCTACAGTTTGTTAAATAATTTAGGTTGTATGCTAAAGGCACTGAGGTATGATATAGTTGGCAAATTGTACATAAAATTTACCATTTTAATCACATCTAAGTGTACAGTTTAGTGGGATAAAGTACATTCATATGGCTGTGCAATCACTGCCTTTCATCTCCAGAACTTCTTCCATCTGGCAAAACTGAAACTCTGTACTCATTTAAACACTAACTCCCCATCTTTCTCTCTCTCTTGGCAAATACCACCTTATTTTGTTCCAATGAATTTGACTACTTTTATACTGCCTTTAAGTGAAATCATACAAGATTTATCCTTTTATAGTTGGCTTACTTCCTTTACCATATCGTCCTCAAGTTTCATCCATGTTTGTTTATTACTTTTCATTTGCTATAAGCACTTGACAGAGAGAGAGACAGACAGACAGACATACACATGCGCATGCACACACACACACACACACACACACACACACACACACACACACACTCAGAGAGAGAGAGGTGGGTGGGGGAGAGAGAGAGAAAGGATTAACCCACAGGAGGAATGTCCATGCCACAATACAATTTCCATTCTCTTCTAGAGACTTTGAGCATGCATGTAAATTCTCCTAGCATGTTTTTTAAGCTACCATGTCCAGGATTTGAACCCTACAGCTGGCCATGTAAAAGTCAGCTACTTTAATCACCATGCCACCTGGCTGGCTCAAGTTTCATCCATCCTTAGGAAGTATTTTCTTCTTTTTAAGAATATTATTCCATGGCACATGTATACCACATTTTCTTTATTCAATTGATGAATAAAAAAATCAAGTGTCCCCCTGGGTTTTTCTTTTTTTTTTTTTTTCTACTGTGAATAATGCTACTATGAACATGGGTGTACAAATATCTCTTCAAGTCCTTGTTTTTAATTCCATGGGAAACACTCAGAATTGCAAAATCATGATAGCTCAACAGCATATTATTTTTTAAGGAACAGCTATGCTTTTACATCCAAGTGAGGTTTGATTTTTACAGAGTTTTAAATAGTAAGAGACTAACCAGTTGTGTTTAGAGCACTCAATACCTGCTCTGTAGAGAATAGATGAGAGTGGGCAAGGCTGGAGTGAGGCTATTTCTCAACGATGTTACAGATGAAGAAAATGTGAACTAAGGTTGTCAGGCTGCCCCCTGTGGATGAGAATAGAGGAAGAGTTGCACAGGATTTTAGAGAAGTGCAATCAAACCATATGAAGTTTTGTGATAATGGCATCACTAACATCTAGTCCCTGCCATGTGGAAAGAATAAAGATATAAGTCTTAAAGTATAAAATGAGTTATCCAGGAAGGAGGACAAAGTGAAATAATATAGGGAATAAGAAGACATGAAGGGGAAGAAAATAGGAGGAGGAGGAAAGAGAGGGATGGGGGAAACAAGGAAGATCAAAAGATCTAATAAAAACAGAATTTATGTGTTTATGAAAAGATGATCATATAGGCTTGTATGCAACAGAAAATTATTAAGTTATTGTTAAAATTATTAAGATGCTCTTGAGATGTGGTGAAGAGAGCAAGGATAGAGAGATGAAGGAAGACATATGAACATCCCAAAAGCATATTAAAAAATGCTCAACATTCCTCATTGTAAGGGAGATGCAGACCAAAACCACAATGAGACACCACCTAACCCCAGTCAGAATGGTGAAGATTAAAAAAAAAAAAAATAGTGATAAGTGCTGGAGGGGATGTGGTGAAAGGGGAACACTCCTACACTGTTGGTGGGAATGAAAATTGGTCCAGCCACTGTGGAGAATGATACAGAGGTTCCTCAAGGACCTTAAAATAGAACTACCATATGATCCAGTAATTCTACTCCTGCGTATCTTCCCAAAGGACAGGAGAGCACTCAGCTGGAAAAGCTCTTGCACAACTATTTTTATTGCAGTTTTATTCACAATTGCTAATACATGGAACCAACACAAATGTCCACAGACAGATGAATGGATTGAAAAATTGTGGCACATACACTCCATGGACTACTGTTCAGCCATAAAAAAACAACAAGGTGGGAACCAGCAGTTAGCGTAATGGCTATGTCACTGGACTCCCAGGTAGTCGACCGCGGTTCGCGTCCCGGACCCGGTGGCTTAAAACTCATGCCGGGCGCGTGTGTGTGTGCATGCCCAAGATCCCGAGAGGAAAATGGAGGAGAAGGGATTGCGGCGTGACCATCCCCCTCACTTTGTCTCTATGTCTCTCTCCGTCTGTCTGCTGAGCGCACGCGCCCTATAGTGAAAATCTCTCAAAAAAAAAAAAAAAACAAAAAAA
>NW_006159757.1:3305830-3317293 GCF_000334495.1 Tupaia belangeri chinensis
GAAGAGCGTAGGAAATCTGGGGGGGAATGGAAAGGTAAGACACTTGTGGGACACAGGTAAGGTTTATTATCTGTTGACAAGGATGTGTATGATGGTCTCATCTGGGCTGGACTGAAGTGTATATCATGCTGGGTAAAGTCTTTTCACAATCTAAATGATGAGTAGCAATTTAACGTATGAATAATAATATATTTTTTTTAATTTTAAAAATTAAAAAATAAAAAGAAATAAGGTAGTTGCTAGTGTAGGCTCAAACAGTGGAACCACTTTCATAATTCAGCTTAAATGAATTGCTTATTTAACTGAACATCCCCCAAGGAGGATGGCCATGCTGCAGTCCCTTCTCTTCCATTCTCCTCTTGGGATTTTGGGCACATACACACATGCGCCTGGCATGAGTTTTAAGCCACCAGGTCTGGGACTCAAACTGTGGTCAACTATGTGAGAGTCCAGCAATGAAATCATTATACCATCTGCTGGTCCCACCACTAGTTTTTGTGTGAATGTACTGGAAACTTTGTTTCAGAAATTAGAGATAGGAAATGACATTCCAAAATGATTCAGGAATACTCTATTATGAAAGTAAGAAAATTACACAGTTTGGCTTCTTTCAGTATAGCTAAAATAATCCTTAAGATTATGAATACAGTCCAGTAGCCACCCATAATCAGGAAAGCACAGGGCAGACAGTTTATGTTGTTAAAAGTAGTTAAAATGAAGATAATCTTTCTGAAGATATTGAAGAACAAGAGTGAAAGAGCACCAAAAGCATTCAAAAACCACTTCTAGTACAGACGCTGCAGGAAATCTCATTTAGTTATATTTCAGAATGGATAAGCTATGCAAACAAGTATAATTTCTGTGCAAGACAATTCTGCTTCTATTGAATGTGTCTGGATGAAGTTTTTGAAACACACTGAATAAAATATATTGAATAGATTTTAATGTAAGTGAAAGGGGCTGGATTGAAGTGCCTAGACTCATTTGTTTGTTCTTCTGGGGAAGCCTTGTTGCCAAGCAAGTTCTTCTAACCTTGACCTTGAGGGAGCTAAGCTGTTTCAGAGAAGGCAGAATCAGTGGTTTTCTAGCTGTGATAAGATTCAAGTTTTCTTCAGTCTGTCTCCTACAGACATTGAAATAGCATTAGTTTTCTTAGAATAGTCAGTGGGGAGCAAACAATGACTAATTTTGTGAAAACTCCATATCATCTTCCCAATAATGTATTTTTATGTGACCTTGTTTTCATTTGGAGGTCATCTCATAGAGGTAAAATATCTCTGGTTCTTACATTCTTCCATTTGTATCATAGTTTATTTTCAACTCCTAGTAGTCATTTTTTATTAATTCTCTTAAGCAAACTGGGTCAACTTCCTACATCTAGGTTTTCATGTGATAACAAACTTATTTACCTTATAGAGTTTAGGGAAGGAAAAGAAATGCCCATTGTCAGTCCAGAGCCTTATATTAATCTGTAACTTACCCCATATCCCTATGTAATTCTTGTCCTTCTCTGCTCGACTCCATGTAGTATGATGGTGTGTCCAGTGGTGTTTATATTAGTGACTGTAAATGATTTACAAGTTATTGTACATATGCTCTCTCCCTGACTAGATAGATAATAAATTATAAACTCTGGAATGGCAGAAAGGATGCTTTCATTTCTTTAAAAATACCTTCTTTTACAAAATCATTACAGAAGGGTTTGACTGCCCAGTGAATACCTATTAGTATGCTGGGATGAATGAAGTCCAAAAAAGTAGCCATAGTAAAACTTTCCTGTGAAGACAAGGGTATTTTTCAGAGAATAATGTTAGTGACAATAATTGGTAGATAGCATGGGATGAAGGACAGCTGTGATTTCTCATGACAATTTTGCAAGTCTTAAAATTCAAGTATCCAACTATACATTTTTCTATTCCCCATTATTCCTTTAATAATAATAGGACTTTTCCAATTTAGGCAAAATTGACCTATTCTACTACCTCATGATCAGGCAAGCCTAAAGATTTAATGGACCAGCAGTTACCATAATGGCTATGTCACTGGACTCCCATGTAGTCGACTGCGATTTGAGCCCTGGACCCAGTGGCTTAAATTCACACCAGGCACGTGTGTGTGCATGCCCAAAATCCCGAGAGGAGAATGGAGGAAAAGGGATTGTGGCGTGGCAATCCCCCCTGGGGGGGGGTGATTTCTCACTTTCCATCTCTCTGTCTCTCTCTGTCTTTCTGGAGAGCACACGTGCCCTATAGCACACACACACACAAAAAATCCTTTCTGGGGGGAAAAAAGAAAAAGACTTGAGTTACCTGTGTTTTAACGTCAAATGAACATCAGCTTAAGAAATGACAAAAAATGTAAAATATTTAAATATTTTAATAGTTTCAGATATGAGAGGAATGATTTTATCCATGGCTTCCTTGAGAATTTTATTGGAAGGATAATTGTGATTTTTCAGATAAGTAATAAAGCTTGATAAGCTGTTTATCATGCCATAAAATGCTCTATGCACCTCTCTTTGGCACTTAAATCTTTTTACAAAATTCTTATAAAAATAGGTGTTCTTTCTGAATAAGGGCAAGTACCCAATACATTAAAAAGAGCCACACCCTTTTCCCCAAATGGGAGATGCACTCATGTAGATTAAAGGATTTTAAACTAAGGAAAATGAATGGGAAAAAATGTATTTTCTGAAGTTCTAAGGGTCATAAGGTTGCTTAATTCAAATTGTCAATTTTGCTTGCAGTCTCACCAGTTTGCTGATTTTCCTCACATTTCATTTTTAAGAAACCACAGAGAAGGTAAGAGTATTTCATATATCATAGAAGACACATTAGCAAAAATCACTTACTTCATGGACCATTTTATGATAAAATTTCATCAGTGTATTTGAAAATTCAATGCATCACCAAAAAGTGACAAGAAGTATGGGTCTTTTAGGCATATACACACTCTTTAGTTACAGTTTTTTTGTTTTGTTTTGTTTTGTTTTAGGGTTTTGCCATAGAGGCCTTGCACTCACCAACAAGAGAGAGGCAGTAAAAAGGAAAGTGAGAACCTCTCCCCAGGGAGATGGCTGTGCCACAATCCCTTCTTTGCCATTCTCCTCTTCAGAATTTGGGCATGCATGGACACAGGCTTGGCATGATTTTCAAGCTGCCAAGCCAGGTCCAGGACTTGAATGAACCAGGTTGGCTATGTAGGAGTTCAGTGCCTTAACTACCAGGTCCTCAGTTTTTTGTTTGTTTGTTTTGGGTTTTTTTGGTTTTTGTTTTTGGAGAGGTTTTCGCTATAGGGCGCGTGTGCTCGCAAGACAGAGAGACATAGAGACAGAAAGTGAGAAATCACCCCCCAGCGGGGATGGTCATGCCGCAATCCCTTCTCCTCCATGCTCCTCTCGGGATCTTGGGCATGCACACACACACACCCGGCATGAGTTTTAAGCCACCGGGTCCGGGACACGAACTGCGGTCGACTACGTAGGAGTCCAGCGACATAGCCATTACGCTAACTGCTGGTTCCCTTCTGTTTGTTTTTAACTGACATAAAAATAAGAATTCAATGAACCTGGAGACATTATCAACACTTTATACTAATTATGTGCAAAGGCAGCTGCAGTGACCAAATAAGGCAACTTAATGAGTGAAGAAATAAAAAATACTGTATGATTGGACACTGTCAAAAAGCTACATGCTAGATTGAGCTGATATTGAAAAATATGGTCTAGTTTTTAAGTCATCAGTGATGAGAATTTTCAGTACACTACAAGTATACCTAGGTCGATCTAATTAAAACTTGGGCTTCCCAAGGCTGTTTGTCACTCGGGATGAAGAATACGATGGTACTAACATACCTGGACTCTATAATAAAAGTGCTTTGGAGAGCTCAGGTGTCATTATTAAGCTGAATTATTATTGTCCTTCAATAGTAAAGTTGTGCAGTGCGTGTACTGGGTGAAGTGGATTTTTAGTGAAAAAGTTGGTTTGAAAATAGGTTACTCAATGAGATATAATGGAGCTCCCAGTAGGTTTTTCACAGGCTGAGCATTTGGGATGCATATCAAAACTGTGTTCTCTGGTGATTCAGTTGAGATTAGACAGAAGATTTTCTACAACTTTGTTCGGAGGAAGTTACAAGTGTTATTGTCATCATTTCCTACTGTCAATTTTGCCATTTTCAGTAGAGAACAAGGTTCAGTTGTACTACCACTCTCTTGTTTGGAGATCTTGGAGTCAATAAGTGAGCTTGGGATTAAATTCCTATCTACTGTGTCTGTGTGTTTTCCTGAGCCTTGAAGAATAAAAAGATTTAGTATTGAACATAATCCTTATTTCAATATCTATATTAATTTGATTTTTTTTGTATTATAAGTATCTATTTCTATGACTATGCTGACTGGTTTTTAAACTTCTTTTTTACAGAGAAATAAATCTATGTTGAGAGACGATAAAAAAGTATAGAAATATAATATCTGCCAATTACTGAGCAATTAATCTATTTGTGCTTCAGTTTCTCATAAAATGGGGATGGTATTAGTAACTACAGGATGATTGAGAAATTATGCATTACCTGTGCAGATTGTTCATAATATATAACCAATATTCTATAAAGGTTCAATATATTGATAGGTAGGTACCAGGTAGCATGTTATACAATATCTATACATGAGCTCATATGCTCCTAAACAAAAGTCTATGATGTTTCTAACTCTGTTCTTACAGATGAGGAAAATGACACACTGGGAAACTGAATAAATTGACCAGATCACACAGGAAAAAAATCACTCTCATAGTCCTTTTTTTTTTTTTTTGAGAGAGATTTTTGCTACAGGACACATGAGCTCACTAAAAAGATAGAGACAGAGAGACAGAAAGTGAGAAAGCATACTCCAGAGGGGATGATCATGCCACAATCCCTCCTCCTCCATTCTTCTCTTGGGTTTTGGGCATGCACACACATGTTCCCGGCATGAGTTTCATGCCTCTGGATCTGGGACTCAAACCACAGTCTACCATGTGGGAGTCCAGAGACATAACTATTATGCCATCTGCTGGTCCTGACTCTCCTCAACTTTTAAGCTTGGTCTGACTTAAGGCCCATGTTTGCAATAATTTCACCAATTTAATCATTTGATTTTGTTGCTTATCTTCTTCAAGATAAGTATTAGGATTACTAACTGCATTACATTACATTGAAAGGCAAACACAGATATACTCTTAATGAATACTTTTTTAAAAAGTATGATAAATCAAGTTGATTAAATTTGATTTATTAAAATTTAAGTTTCATAACGGTAAAACATAATGGGGTTATTTCTACTTTGGAGATTTTTGTTTTCCCACAACTATTAATTAGAATTTACTTATTCAATTAAAACCACACTGACTTTTGCTGTTACATAAAAGAAAACATGGAATGAAAAATTATTAAACAAAAGTAAAGCCCTAAAACAACTGTGACGTTTGCAATCTTATTACAGATGCAGCTTTACATGAATTTCTTATTCTTATGTTGAATTATTTGCTACAAATATACTCTTATATAAAGACTATTATTATTAATTCATTTGGTATTCATTATAAGACCTTTAATCATGATGTATTAATTTGGTATAAATGTGGATATATTATTTCTTAATGATCCCATTATAATTTACCAGTTAAATAGCCTATGATTATTTCAGTATCTTTTCAAATATGCATCGATGCATAATGTTTTGTTTCTTGATGAAATATCCAGATAAGAACCAAAGCATTTCTTTTTTCAGAAGGTAGATACAGTGGCATAATAACCTATGGAAGGATGGAGTCCCAGAAGTCATGAAAATAGCCAATCTTAAACTATGACAGTTAATAAGACATATAAATGCACTGTAGTACACTTGATTCAAAATTTCTAGAGGCTAATGGACAAACCTTCAGAACCAATTCAATCCATGGACAACAAAAGCAACCAGGCTGCAGATGAGATTTTTAAATAACTGAGACATAACCCAACAGAGGGGAGCTTTTGAGTGTAAATAGCCACTCCGTCTTCATGTTTCTCTGACTTCTGACACAGTCACTTGGCCACTCGACAATTTACAATTTACATTTGTGCAGTAAGTAAAACATTGGCAACTCATGTCTCATAAAGGTAACAAAGTAGAATATACAAACCCTGAAGAGTTGTGTTGGAAGAACAAGGAGAATGATTGCAGCCTGCCCACCTATTGCCCTCTGAGAGCCATTTCAGAGACCATAGAAGCCCAGCAAGACAAGTTGACCTCTGAAAAATGTCTAATGACCCTAAGTGACTTTAACTGTAAATGCTTCTACATTCTCTACTCAAATCAAACACATCCATAGGCATGACTATAGGAAAGGAAGTTTCATTTTCTCTTCGGGTTATGGAGAAAAGATGGGACAAGAAAATATAAGCAACCTATCAATCTATTTCTTTGAGCCTTTTATAGTAACTCCTCTTGCTCCCATTTTCCACTTACTGACCATGAGCTGACTGATTCCTTCCCCTCACTAGTGGATCCTTTTAGTCTTCTGTCAACAGCTTCCTCAATAAAGATACAAACTCCAGGACAACAAACCCAGGAATGTTTACCTTTATTTTATTATTTTTTTTGTAGAGAGATTTTTTGCTCTAGGGAATGTACTCTTGCTGGAGAGACAGAGAGTGGGGGCTGACCACACCATAATCCCTTCTCCTCCATTCTTCCTTCGGGACTTTGGGTACGCAAGCACATATGTCCAGAGTGAGTTTTAAAAGCCACCAGGTATGAGATTTGAACCACAGTCAACTATGTCGGAGTCCAGTCATTTAACCATTATGCCTCCACTTGTCCCTCAGATGCTTTTAAAAACTACAGTAATAGGGACCAGCAGTTAGCATAATAACTATGTCACTGGACTCCCATGTAGTCGACCACAGTTCAAATCCAGGACCCAGCGGCTTAAACTCATGCTGGGCACGTGTGTATGCGTGCCCAAGATCCCGAGAGGAGAATGGAGGAGAAGGGATTGCGGTGTGGCCATACCCGCTGGGGGGTGATTTCTCACTTTCTATCTCTCTGTCTCTTTGGCAAGCACACACACCCTATAGCAAAATCCTCTCCAAAACAAAACAAAACAAAACACTACAGTAATATAAAATAATGAGCAATAAACATACTATGCAATGGTGTGGGAAGCATTTACTCATATAGAACAACAACAAAAAAAATCCCAACAATTTATTACAGAAGATTCATTTGAACACTAATATTTAGCAGTTGCTATCTGTACATCCCTTCTCGTCCATTCTCCTCTCGGGATCTTAGGCACGCATGCACATGCAAGTGGCATGAGTCTTTTTCTTTGGAGTTTTTCGCTATAGGGCACATGTGCTTGCCAGACAGACAGAGAAAGACATAGAGACAGAAAGCGAGAAATCACCTCCCCAGGGGGGATGGTCACACCGCAATCCCTCCTCCTTTATTCTCCTCTCAGGATCTTGGGCATGCACATACACGCGCCCGGTGTGAGTTTTAAGCCACCGGGTCTGAGACGCAAACCATGGTCGACTACGTGGGAGTCCAGTGACATAGCCATTACGCTAACTGCTGGTTCCCCATGCGATGTGAGTTTTAAGCCACTGGGTCCAGGACTCGAACCGCAGTTGGCTACATGGGAGTTCAGCAACATAGCTATTACGCTAACTGCTGGTCCCATAATATTGTTTATATTACATTGAGTCACATATATCTTTATAGTGTAATACATTTCTTTTTTCCAGAAGGAATATCTTGCATATCAGCCAAGACAAAGACATTACTATCTACATCATCATCATCAAATAGCTTTTCATCATTTTTTATTATATTATTACTGTTTTAAACATTCAGTCACTATACATAATTTTGCTTGTAAAAAGAATTTACCCAACATGAAATACTTCTCAGACCAGTCCAGTTGAGAATACAATACATGTTACCAACAGGTAATAAACCATTTCTGTGTCTTACTAATGTCATGTCTCTCTATTTGTTCTTTTGCTAGCCTTCTTTATATTCCCCCATACTTTAATGGGTGCAATTAACTCACTTCAAAATGGTGTCTTTCTTCACATGATCTCCAAATGCAGAATCTAAAAGTTTCTGATTATAAATGTTAATGATTATAGGAATTATTGCATTGCTCCCCTGAATTTTCCCACATTGGGATTGTCAGACTTTATATTTTTGACACAAATAAGTTCCCTATTCATCTTGATTATACTGATGTTCTGGGGCTCTGCTTTGCACTGTTATGTCTATTTTGGAAATGGATAGGACAGAGACAGTTAACTTCAGTGACAATCACTGTAACACTCCTGGGAATATTCTTGGAAGAGGTGCTATACAAATACAAAGCATTCTGTAAAAATTCTCGTATTCATCCTCATAGCATCTCAGGAGGTGGGAGTGCTGTGAACATTGTTAATATAAAGCTGCTAGTGCCACGAATAGAACAGGGATGATTTTCTCTCACCGCATGAGGAATGACAACGTTTTCTTCACATATCTTAAGATAAAATATCCATCGAATTGCTTTGTATTGGGATGTCGGAAAAGTCATGACATGTTTTTGCATACGAAAACAGGAAAAATATGCCATGACTTTTATGACAACCCAATAGATGCCAGCCTATCTGTATTTTTCAGATCATTCACACTTGTGACCTAAAGACTTGTTTGAAAGAAAAATAGTATTCCAAGCTTCCAAGTTTATACATGTGAAGATGTTTCGCACTACAAACCAATTGGGAAAGGTTAACACACAGGACTGAAATAAAAATGTGTAGAGCTGTTTATTAGGAAAAAAAATATATCTGTTGAGCAAAATGAATACATGTTACCTCTGGACATCCACATCTCATAAATGCAAGTCCTTGGCATTAATCATCATTGCTTTAAACATTTTAATAAAGATTATACTGTAAAAATGATTTTAGCAATAAGGCTCAGAAGGGGCAGTCAATGTAATTAAAGCTATTATTGATGACTGAATCAGGAGTTGACTCTCACATAAAGCCAATCCTCTTGGCAGACCATGTAAGAAAATATTACACAAATGCCCCAGTGAAATGTCAGTATGTCCCTAGAGGGCACTTCCTGGGGGCATCAGAAAGAGTACATAAATATAAAGTACAGAATGATCATAAAACATTATCAAGAAGCTTTCTGAAAAGACAGGAATATTTCCATTAGAAGATACCCTCTTCCTCATGGCTATTTTAAAATGAACATTCTTTCTTGTTTTTTTATTATTTATTATTTTTTATTTTTTTAAAGAGAATTTTGCTATAGGGCATGTGTGCTCACCAGAGAGACAGAAAGCAAGAAATCTCCCTTTGGTGGGATGGCCACACCACAATCCCTTCTCCTCCATTCCCCTCTCAGGATTTTGGGCATGTGCACACACATGAGCGTGAGTTTTAGGCCTCCTGGTCTGAGACTTGAACTGCAGTCAGCTATGTGGGAGTCCAGTGATGTAATCATTACTCCATCATGAACAATTTTTAAAATAAAGTCCATATTTAGGAAGGCAGATATATACAGTCTGCCTAATTATTAACTAGGAATGCTAATTAAGAATGGCAAGGTAATATTTTATCACAATTTTTTAAATTAATTTATTTTTCATTTAATTTTCTTTTATACATTCAATCACATTATTATTTGTCTTACAAAATGGATATTTCAACAGGTGACGGGGCCATGCAGACAATACAAGCTGGTAAAGAGGCTGTCTCCCATGTCTAAAGGCAAGACCTGGGTTGGGAAGAAACTGCGAGACAAGGCCGGTGGTTTACTAACCCTCCTTGTGTCGTTTTACTGGCCTGTAGTTAATTTCTCTGCCGTGAGTTTTACTGTTATTACAGTACCCTGCAAGGGTAAGATATCACCCCCCAACCATTACAATAAAGCCAATTAGTGATTAGGAATGTGGTTTCCTAAGAGGGCATGCTTGTGAGGGCCAGGAAGTTTGAGACTGCCCCACCTGTCTGTTTAAGCCAAAATTAACATATGTTAGGTCAAATTAGTATAAGCCAAAGTAGCGTTAGTAGCATATGAAAACTAAGTTAGTTTAAGGCTAGTTTTATGTAAATACCACTTGTTAAAGCTACAGGCCAAAGTTAGCTGTGCTAGGCAAAGTCAGCACATTCACCCAGAGATAAAACCATAGAACTCACTAATTGACAGGCTCAGCAAATAAAACAAAAACCCATGGGTTTTTTAAGAAAGGGAAAGCCTGATTGGCGACAATAGGATGAACAAACCTGAAGGCTCCAAGGAAAGATTAACTACCTTAGCTGGGAGCTCTTGTCTAAAGCAACAGGTAGCTTTTAACTACAAAGAGTTTCTCATCTATGTGCTGCTGACTATAAAAAACTGCTAATAAAACATCCTGGGTTGTCTCTTGAGCTACAAGATCATCTTCCTTTCCCATATAGATAATAGACTCACCCTCTATTGTTGTAATATATAGATAGTCCATATATTAACTGTGTCTTTACTTAACAAGACAAGATTTCTATCTAGGCCTTTGTAATCAGCAATGTTGCCGCCCTGGCCCATGACTGAAGTTATCAAACTGGCCTGGGACTGAGGCTATCAAACATCCTGCAAGCCCCCTCTTCAAAAGACCCTTCCCAGTAATCAAGATCTAAGAAGAAGATACAACAGACAAACGGACTTCCTCATCCTAAAAACTGTGATTGATTTTTACCTAATCTGACAAGACAAACAGCATGTTTTATAATTATTGCTTCCATGCTTTGTATACTCTATTCCTTAGAGTAGATTTTTTACTACCCCTCACCCCCCTTACTTCCTAAACCTCCCTCAATAAATATGCATGTTTTAATAGCCACGGGGCTGCAGTCCAGAGTTTTGCTCCAACTGTAGCCGGATAAAAACATGTTATAAAGTACTGAGGTTTTAGCCTAATTCTGTTCACCTGCTCTGCCTCCGACGAGTCAACCCACCCCCCGCCGAGGCTGGACCCTGGCAAACAGGTGAACATCTCTCCCCAACACAGTTGACAAAACTACAAAACATCCTCAGCAGACAATACCACATCTCCCTGTGTCATCAATACTTTGCCTCCCTATTTTTCTTTTTTTTGGAGAGGTTTTTGCTCTAGGGTGCATGCGCTCACCAGACAAAGAGAGACAGAGAGACAGAAAGTGACAAATCATCCCCTGGGGGGATGGCCATGCCGCAATCCCTTTTCCTCCATTCTCCTCTCGGGATCTTGGGCAAGCACGCACACGTGCCTGGTGTGAGTTTTAAGGCACCGGGTCCAGGATGCGAACTGTGGTTGACTACGTGGGAGTCCAGCAACATAGACATTATGCTAACTGCTAGTCCCGCCCCCTATTTTTCTTCTAAATGTCCTTCCTCAGACCCTCCTCTTGCACACATACTATATCTGGTATTTATTTGGT
>NW_006159757.1:3317304-3320268 GCF_000334495.1 Tupaia belangeri chinensis
TATTGGAATTTGAGTCAAATTTTTAGATCACTAAAATGTGCAAACATGACCAGCTACACAGAGACCGAGGAGATGCTTTTACTCCTAACCCACCAATAGGTCACAAGAACATTAGCTGAAAAGTTGTCTCTAAGTGGAGTAAATTTGTGTAGTTAAGAAGAAAACTTATTTTCTTTAAAGAATACTTAGAACTGTTTAATATGTGGCATCTTCAGATTTCTCCTCTCGGTCTCTCATTAGATAAACATGAGTCGGGGGACTAGCTTGGTAGAAAGTTTAAAAAATGAAATCAATTTTAAGAAGACTCAATTTCTGTCTTTATTTCACTGCCTAAGTTTAAGTAAAATCAAAGACACAGATGGCTCTCTTACAGTTGTCCTTATTAAATGGGTTGATTTTATTTGTGAGTAAAGAAATATGATTTCTGGAACTAGCTGATGGTATAGCAGTTATGTTGCTGGACTCCCACATGGCCAAATATGGTTCAAGTCCCAGACCTAGTGGCTTTGAAACTCATGCCAGGTGCATGTGCATGTGTGCTCAAGATCCTGGGAGGAGAATGAAGAAGAAGGGATTGTGGCATGGCCATACCCTCTGGAGGGTGATTTCTACTTTCTTGGTGTCTCTGTCTCTCTCTGTCTCTCTCTCTGGTGAGTGCACATACCCTAAGGCAAAAACCTCTAAAAAAATTATATATGATTTCTTCATCTCTTGAATATAATAACTGGCTAATATAAAATTGTGCCCACTCTTAGTAATTAGTAGATGTGCGTTCATCTACTTCTATAATAAAAAATAGTATTAGGTTTTTTGGAAAGTCATGACATATTGTTCTTTGCAAAAATGTGTCATGACTTTCCCCACAATATAAACATATCTATGCACACACAGACACACAGACACACATACCCACACACTGAACTCTATTTCCAGAAATTGTGTTGTATATATTCAGTCTTATTAAGTCTTTAAAGAGTTTTCTGAGGAATTACTGTTATCCTCTCCATTTACAAATGAGGACATCGATGTTTAGAGGTTTACCATATGTGATAATCTAGGTAATAACAGGGGTTGATTTGAACTCACATTTGACTCTAAAACCTGTTTTTAAACTTATCCATGTTAACTGAATTGCTTACAAAACTGTCTATCTAGATTTCACCAGTAGGGTTTTAAGTTATAGAGGTGACCATAACAACATGAAAGGCCAAAGCTATTGAGGGGAGGGTTTATTATTTGGTTTGCAAGAGAAGGAAGTACACCATGCCATGTAGAGGGAAGCACCATGTTTGTTAAGAGGTAAAGGAAGGGAGGAAACTATAATTAATATGCTGATGTTTGAAAAAGAAAATTGTCTTTGATATTAGTTTGGTGAATGTTAACTTTATATTGCTCTTAAATATTCACAATACCTATTAGCATATCGAAAGTTGCATGAAGCTATACAGTAAAGAAACTGCTTAATCCAAAATTTTTCCTAATAATTATTTGGACATTTGCAGTCAACATCTATCATCATTTAGGAGAACATGATGTCATGAGATTGGTTTAGTAAAGCCTTCCTTAACCCAACATTTTTTGTATTTTAAATTGGATAATTTTTAAATAAATCTATTGCTGAACAATTATCACATAAATTTCATACACCTGTGCATTGAGACCAATTTATAATGTTACCAAAAAATGTGTCATATGCATTGGGATATTTTGGAACAATTTTCCTTTTAATAGATTTTTCTCCATGCAAATGAAATATATATGTGTGTGTGTATATATATATATATACACACACACACATACACTCACACACACACATACATACACACATATACATATATATACACATGCTACATGTGTGTATATATATATATAGATATATCTATAGATATGTGTGTATATATATAGATATATATACACACATACACACACACACACACACACACACACACACACACATTTTCCAAAATAGAATGTTCTCCTCAAAGACATTTACTAAATAAATAATTTCCAATTCTTTCTCACAGAGTAAATGTGCAAATCAATATGGTTCACCTACTTATAGCAATTCCTATAATGCTAACTCATGTATCTGCCTTAAAAGATGGGAAAATAATCATTAATAAATTTTAGAATATCCAAAACATGACTATTGAGGACTCAGAATCATACACCTGCTATAAATAACTTTTGCCTAAATTGCACCTTCTGCATATGCGATGAGACCTGATTCTGTATCATTTCATGTACTGCTAAGCCTGTGTTTCTGCCAGTGAATAATTATTTTGAGTTATTAGAAGAAAAATGAAGCACAACATTTGCATGATTTCCTCCATACTACAAAATTGAATCAACAAATTACAATTAAAAGGGAAAAAATCATTGCACAATATCTTGAACTCTAAAACAAAGAAACAATGTTGTTTCCCTTCTTTATTTCTTCCTCAAGTCTTGCTGGCTCAATTATAAATTTTCTACCATGTATCACCCAAAAGGCAAGGTACCAACAAAACTTTTGGTTCTTGCAGAACAACTGTGAATAGGATGCCATCTAAAAGTCTAAAATGATACAGCTCAAAGAGGGGAAATAGAATGTGGGGAAGTTTACTCTCTGAGCTTCGCAGGTAAATGTGAGCTGAGAAAATTATTTGTCATGCTTCTCTTACCCAAAGGAATTCTCTTTATGATAGGTTAAAGTGAGGGCTTATTCACTTATTCATCAATAAATATCATGGCCAAAAAACAGGTCCCAATGGAAGACAAAGTCCCTGTGCTCATAAAGAAAATTCTAAAAATAAAGAAACACGTAAATATAAAAACATAGAAATAAGTGGTACATAAAATTAACACCGATGTGATGATGAACACTTTGTAGGTATCTTTAAAAAGAGATATTGATGAAGATGAATTTTAAGAAAGTATGGGGTGGGAGTTATTCGCTTGATCTTCTTTCAAAGTAAAAATACT
>NW_006159757.1:3320457-3324827 GCF_000334495.1 Tupaia belangeri chinensis
AAGAGTCTTTACTCTCTGAATATTAACGTATGAACAATAAAAGCTGAGTAATGATCTTCGGAAATAAAAACCAAGCTAATGGAATGTTTTGAAAATAATTCCAAAGAACAATTTATTGGAATGTAGATGACTCTTCTTTCACTTTGAGTTTTCTTCAAAGTATAATTTTTAGCTATTCTAATTCTCCTTTTTAAACATTGTTTAACACCCATCTTCCAGTGCTCAAACTGTACAAAGAGTTTGCTGCCTACGGTTTAGAGTTTAGAAATCTATGAGTATCTTTCTCTTTGTGGTAGTGATTTTCAAATTAGATAGCACTTGCTCACATAGGAAGCTTATTGTAGCATGGACACTTCATCTGTTCTCAAAGTGATTCTAATAAGGATGACATCCCGGTTGCTTAACAATCTAATCTTTTACTAAGAAACTGTTTGTTGTATTGCTCTGATACCCTGGAACAAAGGAAGTAACAAGTTGGACCTGCAGAGTTGGTTACAGGAAGCTGAATGCAGGCAAAGAAGTTCAGTTAGATAAAGGTGAGCTCATTCTTCAATAAACCTGGACACAGAACTAAAGGACATCTACTGTATCAGTAGTCTTCTCAAAGGAAGAGTGAAGAGTCTTGAGTCCTTCAGATTATACTTAGACAGCTGCTGAGTAAGGCTTTGTGTTTACATTTCTTCATAAACTAGAGTAACTCTCAGACTTTTTTTTTTTTTTAATGGTGAGGTTTACCTATATGATTGCTTAAGAAAAAAGCTTCTGCTTCTAAATAGACTAAACACCATTAGTCTATTTAGAAGAGAAAAAACCAGGATCTGTATTTTCATAGATCAGGCAGGTACAGATCTACAGGTAAAATTCTAGGCACCAAAAATCACAGGTGAGCTCCTGGGAGCAAGGTTAAATCTATAGGTCAAACTCGATAATGCTTGGTTAAGACATTTACTGTATGGTCACATTTTCTTCGCACAGAAAACGGTGAACAGCATGAAACCGACTAGCAATAAAAATGGCAATAATAATTTCCATTTATTAAGGTACCATTAAGTTTCAAAATTGTACACTTTAGATTATTTATTCCATGTAATGAATCTTTGAGAAAGGCATTAATATTTCCATTTTTCCAGTGCTTAAACCAAAGCTTGGAAATATTACATCCCTTGCCTAAGTTTCCCTTATAGATATAGTCCTGGATCCTAGACCTGCTTGGTTCTGTGGTTCATATTCTTTAAAAACAAAACAAAACAAACACAAAACACAAATACATGCTGGGTGCTTGTGCATGCATCCACGGAGTGTGTGCTCTCACCAGAGAAGTGAAACCGTCAGAGATAGTGAGAAGGAAAGTGAGAAATTACCCCCCTAGAGGGGATGACCATGCCACAATCCCTTCTCCATTCTCTTCCTGGGATCTTGGGCACTCATGCATGCACATGCGGTCATGCACACACACTGAGTATGATTTTTAAGCCCCTAGGTCTGGGACTCGAATTGCACTCAGTAGTGTGAGAGTCCAGCGACATAAACACTACATCATCTGCTGGCCCCTATGGTTCATATTCTTAATCACAACTTCCAAGCAGACTATACTTTAGAAGAAGCAGAACTCTTCACCTTTTCTAAAGGAGAAGGTTATAGAAAAGCTGCTGAAGTAGTAGTGACACTGAGCTCATTCCCACAACTTTTATGCATTGTAGAAATTAGTTTAGATGAACCATCTCCGTCTCCATTTCAGATTATAAGAAGCAATCCTTTCTTGGGCAGAAAGGAAGCAATGTAAAAAAAAAAAGTTCAAGTCCTTGACCCAGCAGCTTACACTCATGCCAGGCTCATGTGATGCGTGCCCAAACTCCAGAGAGGAGAATGGAGGAGAAGGAATTGCAGTGTGGCCATCCTCCCTGAGGGGTGATATCTCACTTTCTCTCTCTCTCTCTCTCTCTCTCTCTGTCTCTTCAGCAAGTGCACACTCCCTATAGCAAAAATATCTCTTAAAAATAAAATCCTTCCAAGTTTACCAAGTCATACCAAACAAGTAAACCACACAACTTATTCTATCCCATTATTTGTGCTTTTAACCTGCTATTGCTCCTAAATCAGATAAAATATTCAGTCACTACTGGTAATTTACACTTCAGTGTGAATGATTTTAAAGCTGAAACTCTTCTAGTCATAAAAGTTGGTGATCTGTTTCCTATAATGTCTGGGGCCAAAGAAAGGCCTGTGTGTGTCTCGCTCCTTCTAGCTACAGCTCACTTCTGTCATTCTCTAGTAATAATGCATCATTTAGAATCTTCTCTTATATGCTATAAGTAAGACCAAATAAAACCAAAATATACCTTTCCTCTAATCATATAATTATATTTTTAGATTTGGGCATGTTTAGTCATAGCTTTATCTTCTAGAACTGATATTTTTCTCAGATCTAAATGGGATATAGTAACAACACCACAACTGAATTAGATGCTGTAAGGAGAAATGTGTACTTTGAGGTCCTTTCCTCTGAAATAGGAATTTCCTGATAAGTGTTTGAATCTCAGTAGGCACAAATCAAATGTACAAAATGTGTAACACACTTTTTGATGGAAAAGTATGACTGGTGGTATAAGCTTCAATAAAAAAAAGCAGCTTATTATTGGTCAGAGTTCAGCTCTTGGTGGATGGAAACTCATAATATAATTGAGAACTAAATAGCATTGGGGTCTACAGTTCTTCCCATCCAAGTTTCAATGTAACTGCTGACAGAAGTAATTCATGTGCCATACAACATAATCTTCTATTCAGACAAAAGATAGAAAATCTGATGGCCACCTTTTCCCTTGAAGTATATTTAAGAAAACGGCTTATATAAAATCTGGTACCTGCTGACATTTTTAACTGATATTTGGCAATAACTCAACAGTAAGAAGGAAGACTCAAAACAACCGCAGAAGCATATCTTATGTCTATAGCGTTAAATTGTACTATAGATATTCTGAGGACAGAAATGAATAATCTACCACATTACTTGAGGGATTTATTTTCCTTGGGTGAACATTTATTTATTTATTTATTTGCCAGAAGTCCTATATGCTCACTAGGGAGAAACAGATAGACCTAAAGAGGAGAGGGAGAAAGGACCCTTTAATGGGGCATGGCGACACTGTAATCCCTCCTCCTTTACTCTATTCTGTCAGAATTTGGGGCATGCATACACAAGCACCCAGCATGCTTTTCTTCTGGGACTGGAATTTGAAACATGGTTGGTCATATAGTACCTGACTCTCTTAACCTCCATGCCATGGGACTGGTCCTAGGAACAGTTACTAATGTTCATAAAGAATATCAGAAATGTAAAAATGTCTATTCTATAAAGTTTAAAAACATGTGAATCCTATCAGTCAGGGGTTGCAATTTTTTTCTATGGAGGGCAAAATCAAGGCAATATTAGATGTTTCAGGATATACACAATTTCTCTCATACTTCCCACCTCTCTCCCTTCTTAGTAATATTGCAGTAATAACACTCCCTCCCCCTTTTTGGTCTCTTAAAGATATAAAATCGTTCTTAGCTCGAGGGCCATATATAAACAGGTTGTGGGCCCATTACTCCTACTTAATTTCTAGGAGTATGATATCGCAACAATGTCCTATCTAGAAAACTAGGCCGAAGGGGAGACAGGTACAAACACGGTTGATAAAGTCTATAATTAAGAGAGAATTAGCTCTAAAATGTTGGGCATCTGGATTCACACCCAGAGCTTCTATTTCCTCTATCTACTTAGCTGTGACTTCGATTTGGGCAAGCCAAAGAGAGGAATCATATTTCCGGACCCAACACAGCATTTCAGCAGTGGTATAAAAACACTGGGAATCTAATTAATGCCAATTTAGGGGAATACACTGGTATTTTTAGTTCTCCATGATCTCCAACCACCTTATTTTAAAATATGGTAAATTTATGTTTGTTTCATATTGTCAGATGTCCTATGGAAGTGCAGTTTAAATTCTAATTGGGGGCAACCTAAGAATGGGGACTGGTCACTGTTCTCAGCCCCATGGTTTGGCTTACATTGAATACATTGAATTTCTCCATTTTAAAGCACAACATAAATGATGTCCCTGTTAGCTATTTTGAGTTATTTGTCTCCTTTGTCCTATATTTGTGCAGATACTTGAGCTGGTCATTTTGGAAATTAAAGATAATATCTTTAAATTACATAAATTTCTGGAGAGAGTTTATTGTTTTGGTAAGAAAAAATTTTAACTATATTGCTTTGTTTGCCCTCACAATATTGTTGATTTGTTAAAGGAACACTTTAAAAATTTCGTCAACAAATAAGACACCCACCAAAAAAAAAAAAAAAAAAAAAAAAAAAAACAGACTTTCAT
>NW_006159757.1:3325148-3335817 GCF_000334495.1 Tupaia belangeri chinensis
AAAACCCCCCCCAAAAAAAAAAAAAAAAAAAAAAAAAAAAGCAGTTTATATTTGTATTTTGGCTTAAGAGGATCTGAAAAGGAAAGGCCAACATAAGGAAAATACTGACAAATTACTACACCTATAAAGAAGAAACTGGGGATTATTGGACACCATAGTTCTGAGGTGGGGGGAACCCAGAATGTTGTGACAGAAGAAAATCCCCAATTCTCTTTTAAAAGTATTTAGAAACTGTTAAAGTCCTCATGAGAATAAATCTGTATTTTCTGGCCATGAAGTTGGCTATCCATTCGGGCACTTGATGCTTATCTTTTTCAAAATGTGCATGCCACCAAGTATATTTAATGTAGACTTTTGCTTGCCATAAAAATCTTTGGGTTAAAGATACCTGAGTATAGTATAAGGGCATAGATACCAATCCAAATACTGATTTTAGAGCCTTGCCAGATGGAGTCATTTTGATACTTCCATTCCTGGTTTTTCAAGCTAATCAATCTACTTTTCCCAAATGCTAATAGATTTTAATAACATAGTACTGCTAATGTTTTCAGTTTGGTAATAAGCTTTTACACTGAATTAACTCTTTTCCTTTGCATCAAACTTACTTCTCAAGCATCTTCTTGATAGTAAACAGGAAGTTGAATAATTTATACGATGTGACTGGACCTACTTGGAATGAAGCAGACAGAACAAGCTGTATGATTAAAGTTATATCGGAATGTAGAGTTGTAGAATGCTAAATAATTTGCCCTTGTATACACGAATGGCATGACATTGAAACAAACCGAAATTATGTGATTTTGCCCAGGGTACTCTTAAGTCTGAAGAAATTCCCTGGGTTATTTGCCAATTGTTCCTTACTAATCTATGCTCTCTGCTCTGGCATGGGTTTTCAAGAGAACAAAAACCCAGCAGTCTCAGAAGTGGAAGCAGCAATCTATAGTTAACTTTAGCAGAACCAGGTGCCAAAGTGACTCAGAAGCAATGGTGTACAAAATAAAAAAGAATTGTCAACAACCACTGCAAAAGTAAAAGAAAGCTAAATAGCTTAAAAGTAGAAAATACAAAAGAATAAAGGGAAGAAAATGTCTACCCACTCAGAGAAATGCACTCTGTGATTTTAATTATTCAAAATTGGGAGTTCAAGGGCTTGCTATTTAAAAGTTAAATCTTTTATGTACAAAAATCAAAGAGGGTCCGAACAATGGGCTAGGAAGTAGCCAGGAGCACTTCTTGTTAGCCTCAAATCACCTATAAGGACAACATACACTAAATTTATGAGTTAGGGAACAAAAATGTTTTAATTACTATACAATACATTCTCTGTCCTCCCACCAATGGGTTGATTACAATTGTTTCCTAGAAAGCGGCCCTCAAAATATATTACATTTCCCTATTCTTCTAGGTAGTAATACTATCCTGAAAGTAACTATGATCTACTGGCCATTTACTGAACAAGACCTACTGGATTTGAGGAGAAAACAGTCTGAGTGAGATTATATGTTAGAAAAAGAAGTTTTAGTCCCAGGATATGGGGCAAAGGTTTCCAAGTAAAGAAAACAAAGCTAGAAGGAATAGGGTATACATAAATATAAATGTGTGTGGGGGTGTGAAAAACATGCACTTTTGTATATTAATGGTCACAGGGCATAATCTCATCCCCAATGTTAATTATGGTATGTGCAAATAAAGTAGGAAAAAAATCCTAAAAACGAATTAATTTAGGAACAAAAAGAGAAAATTGCTTTTCTATTTTTTTCTTTGAGTGACCAAGCACAAGTGCTCAAATAATTCTGCCAATAATTGAACTGCATTGATAACTGAACACCACTGCTAAAACCACTGCTGTTTTTAACACATCTATATCCATATGTGTGAGGCGGAGGCAGAAGAGTCTGGTTTAAAGGGTCCTGGGCAGAGTTTTAGAGAACATGGGATACAGGACTAGACAATCAGGAGCTCCTGCATGCTCCTGAGCAGGTTCTTGTCTCTGTGCCCAGCTGTTTTATTTTTAGTGTTACATAATAACTATTCTATCAAAACTAAAGAGAGAGAGAGAAATGTCTATAGAAGTCATTGCATGTGGTTACAAAAAAAGTGCTCTAGAAATAAAAACTTGGGGAATTCAAAATTATGGCCCCACAATGACTTTTTTTTTTTTTCCTTAAGAGAGAATTTTACCTAGGGTACGTGTTCTCGCCAGAGAGACAGAAAGTGAGAAATCTTATGTATCCCCAAGGGGGATGGTCATGCTGCAATGTCTTCTCTGGATTTTGGGCATGCACACATATGCGTCTGGAGTGAGTTTTAAGTCACTGGGTCTGGGACTCAACCAATGGTCAACTACATGGGAGTCCAGAGACATAACCATTATGCCATCTGCTGGTCCCCTAGGATTCTTTTTCAACAAGAAAACACCTGAACCATTTCTTGGAATACTACCTTGGGCATTCTGACTTTGCAATCTTCTTAGTCTTCTTTTTCTCCATCATTCCTAAACAAAATAGAATCCTCTTGCCTGCTATGTTGCAAACACTGTTCCCAAATCACCAAAAACGTTCTCTTACTTTATAGCTACCATCTTAGTCCTACCCTCATCATCTCTTACCAGTGCTAACCTGTTCTCGTGTCACTATGCCTTTTTTTCTCTATGCTCTATTCTCCTAAATATAATCACAGCAACCCCTTAAAAATAAAAGTTTTGGGGCCAGCAGGTGGTGTGGAGAGATTGTGGTGTGGGCTTCCCCTGGGGAGGAGGGGTGATTTCTCACTTGCCCTCTCTGTCTGTCTCTGGCAAGCACATATACTCTATAGCAAAAATCTGAGGGAAAAAAAAAAGAAGGAAGAAAGAAAGAGACAAAAAAAATTCTTAGTTCAAAACCTTCTTTTATGACTCTCATGCAAAGAATTTTTATCTTACATATAAACCATATCCTAAACAGCTCCACAGTAGGGATGACAAACTGCTTTTTCTATATGGCCCACTAGTCAAGAATTGTTTTTCCATTTCTAAATGGTTTCCATGTGAAAATTATATATGTATCTTTAGGTAATTTTGTCATTGTGTGGCCATCTTAGACTTAAACAAACATACATGGTATTGTTTACTACATATTGAAGCTATATGGGTTGGCCTATGTGCTCCTTATGGGACCACAGTTGTAAGTGTAGTCTGTCACTGATTAAAATGTCATTATGCAGTGCATGACTGTTGTTTTTTTTTTTTTTTTTGGAGGGGGGGTTATGGGGACACTACAGTCCAACTCAAAACAGTACTCAAAACCACAATGAGAAGGACTTCTGTTCTAATATATATCCTATGGACATAAGATGAGTTGCTTACTCTCTGCAATGAACATTTGTTTTAAAGTTTATTTATGAGGGGTGGGGGTGAGGGGAAAGAATAGCACCCTAAATAGAGAGTCCTTGTGCCACAATCCATCCCCAGCTTCAGCAGTCCCTGAATCATGGGTGCACACATGCCTAGCATACTCAGTGGTGTCTCTAGATATGAGCTTGTAATCTTTTCACATGGGTCAGAAAAACAGAGTGACACATTTTAATTCTGTGAACTGTTTATCCCTCCCCTCTGACTTGAACATGAATAGTTGTGTATTTGAACATTACCACTGTAAACAGCATTTATTTGGGGAAGAAAATCGACAAGGGCCAATGCATTGGGTCACTGGGAAAGTCATGAAGCATTAAAAAAAAAAAAAAAAGTCATGACTTTCTCAACAACCTAATAATTGCCCAATTTCTTTCAGCAGTATTTACTTTTACCTACTTTTACCTACTAGGAACTGTTTGGGGGACAGGAGGTGAAGAATGTGAATGAACAAGTGATAACCTAACCGCCTACCCTGTGCATAATTACTGTAAGTCCTAATCAGCTAACAGTAGAGATCTGAGAATTGTTAGATTAGTGGGATGGAATCTTGTTTGCTCTAGACTAGGAAAAAAAAATACTGAGGTACTCAACATTTAATGTTTCCAATTTTTAAAATGAGTCGATGAGATGTAAACGTATCAACCATTTAATAAGGGAATATATTAACCGGAGGGATAGTTTGAAATTGCATACATAAAAAAATAAATTTTGACTTGGAATAACATATTTCTTACATTCTAAAACAGTTCCTGTAACCTGTCATAAAAATTCATCAATATACTTACACAAGAAACTTACACTAATGGGAATGAGGTGTTGTACAAACCCTTCCGTTCTGCAAATAATTATAAAGACTGAAAGAACTATAAAGATTCTAATAGTTTAAAGATGCTAAGATGTGTCAAAAAAATGCTGAGAGTTTAGTCTTGAAAAGAAACAGCATAAAGAGTAAGTATTGTGAGTTTCTGGTCTGTGTATTTCCCGACCCCTTCGGCTAATGACAGTAGAAAATGGTAGAAAAGCATAGCCTTGTTAATTATTATTTAAGTAAATCAGAGTTCAAGGCTAACAAAGCAGCTAGAAATGTAAAGGTGAAATACTAAGAACAAGATAGTTACAGAGAAATGAAAAAAAAAAGAAAGAAAGAAAAAAAAAAAAAACACATCCTGTCTGACAGACATCTACACTCTGAATGGTGAGGGGAAATTCTATAGGACCTAGCACCAAAGCAGGAAGGGATCAGCGAGCAATCTTTATTTGAAAGATAAAAGATGCATGGGGAAAGATATATAATTTTGCAACCTTTTTAAGCCGAATATATTTTCTAACTATGGAAAATATAAACAACAGATAGCTGAAGTCTTAGGGGTTAGACATGCCAGAGGTAAGATCCTAAGTATATGTCCACAGAATCTAGATTTAGAAGGATATTACTAAATGTGAAGAACCCATTGAATGGGTGAATACCAAAGTATAAGTAAAATATTTACCTAACCCTTGGTTGCCAGATTAAACAGGCAGAGAGGAGACCTTTAGGAGGCTGGGGGGTTGAGGATAAAGCAGCAATCGGAAGTCATAAAAACAAAGCGGAAGTATTAGTAGCTGCATACTGCAGAAAAGACACACGCTGCCGCCATGTCCAGGCAAATTAACTGAATACCGGAATAAAAAGGCAACAATTCTCAGATCACAGCAGAATTCATTATCACAACAATGTATTCTTTTCAATGTCCAGTTTGCAAAAGAAAATTAATAGACACAGAGAAAAAGTCAACTGTGATCTAAAAACAGGACCAAAGATAGTAAATAGGAACTGGCTCCTAGTAATCTCAGGTGTTAGATATAACAGGCACAAACTTTGTAGCAGTAATTGCAAATATATCCAGAAAAAGTAGAGGATGTACAATGTAATGAGTGAATGATTCAAAGAATATCAAAAGGGAAAAAAAAAACTGTAGAAAAAAAATTTTTAAATTAACTAAAAATTCAAAAGGGGTTCAAAAATGGATTGGCTATATCAGATTATCAGAAGATAGAAATATGAATAAAGATCAATACAAATAAACACATTTTAAGAAAAGGGAGGATATAGAAAATTAATAGTCTCTCTGAGTCTAAGGGAGATTATATTAGTTTTTTATATTGTATATGTAATTGAAGTTCTCAAAGGAAGATAGAAAGATGAGCAAAGATGAACAAATTTTTTGTTTTGTTTTGTTTCGTTTTTGCCATATAGCACATGTGTTCACTGGAGAGAGATAGACAGTGAGAGGGAAAGCAAAAAAATCACCCCCCATGGGGAATGGCTATACCAAAATCCTTCTCCTCTTTTCTCCTCCAAGGGTTTGGGACATACACGTTACATGTGCCCTACATCATTTTCAAACCACTGGGTCATGGATTCAAACTGCAATCAGGCATATGGGAGTCTAGTGCCTTTACCACCATACCACCTGCTGGCACCTTCCATATTTTGTCAATGTTTTTGCTTGGGGCCAACAGGTGGCAAATGGGAGAGAGGGGATTGCAGCATGGCCAGACGGGATTGCAGCATGGCCATCCCCCCAAGCCCTGGGCAGGGGGGGACAGTTCTCACTTTCCCTCTCAACGTCTCTCTCTCCAGTGAGCGCATGTACTCTATGGGGGAAAAAAAAAAAGAAAATTCTCCCCCGAATCAGGTGGAAAATATTGAAGTCAGATTTAAGAACTTTACTAATTTCAAGCAGATTTTAAATAAAGAAGACTATTCAAAAACACATTGTAGCTAAACTGTTAGAATCCTAGAACTCAGTTAAAAAAAAATACACATTCTTTATATAGGAAGCATGCCATAATTGACTATTGACTTCTGATAAATTATGGAGGCCAGATGATATTGAAATGACCAAATAAAAGTGTTGAAAGAAAAAAAGCTGTTAATGATAAATTCCATGTTCAGTGAAGACATCCTACTAAAAATGAAAGATAAAATTAAAACGATTTCAGGTTAAAAACAAAGTAAAAAACCATCATCAGGAGAATTCCATATCAAGTAGTGTAAAAGAAAGGGTTTAGGCTATATAAACATTTTCTTCTCTCAAAGTCTTTATAAGAAAAATGATTTTTTAAAATAACAGGATGGGGCAAAAGAAAAATATGCCAACTTGTTGATGAATTCATAATATACATAGATATATATGACAATGACAGCTCAGAAGACAGAATAACAGTTGAAATACACTGTTGAAATGTTAATGACACTGAGTAGATTGGGTTAAGCTTTAAATGCATATTGTAATTTTTAAAGCAATCAGAGAAATAATGTAAAGAAGTAATTAGAAAACCAATGAAGAAATTGAAAAGAAATTTTCAAGATATTTAGTTAGTATAAAAGAAGGAAAAACCAACCAAACCAAATAGACTACTACTAAAGAAGAACACTTCATAATGAACAAGGTCAATACAGCAGAAATAGATAATTAAAAATGCATATACATCTAATAACAGAGCTTTGAATAATAATAGAGCTTCAAAATAAATGGAGCAATATCTGAGAACCTAGTAGTACATAGATGGAGATTTTATGCAATCTCAGTAATTGATAGAACAGAGAGACAAAAAAAAAAGAAAAAGAAACATAAGATCATAAGGACATTACCAACCTAAATGGCAATTATAGAACACTACACCAAATAACTGTGGAATACACGTGGTTTTATGTACATTTGGAGTTTTCACCGTGATAAGTAGTATTTGAGACATAAAAGAGCTTACTTTCCCATAAGAATGGAATTAAATTAGAAATTAGCTACAGCAAAACATCAGGAAAGTCCCAAGTATCTGCAAATTAAATAATATACTTCTCAAATAGCAGTGAGATCAGGGTGAGAGTGCGGGTCGGGTGGAAGCGGTGGTGCAGTGGTAATGAATTAGACTCACATGGGAAAGGTCCTGCAATCTCCTGGGTCATACTGATGTGTCAGTATACCCCAGATCTGGGCCAACTGAGAAAAAATCATTTTTTTTAAATAGCTTAAAATCAGGGACCAGCAGGTGACATGGTACTTAAAGTACTGGACTTCCACATGGCCAACTTTGGTTCCAGTCCCAGACCTAGCAGCTTGAAAATAATGCTCAGCACACATGTACGCATGCCCAAAATCCTAGGAAGAAAAGAGATTGCAGTTTGGCCACCCTCTCACTCATCAATCACCCTGGTGGGTGATTTCTCACTTCCCCTCTCACTGTCTCTGTCTCTCTGCAGCAAGCACACATACCCTATGGCAAAAACCTAACACACACACACACAAGCTAAAATCAAAGGAAAAAAAAAGTAAGCACAAAAGAAATTAGGCATTTTTTTTGAGTGGAATATTAATGAAAATAAATGGAAATTTCTGGGATACAGCTAAAGTGGAGGTTGGGGAAAAGTTTACAGGTTTAAAGATATATATTAGGGGAACAAAAAGATGGGACTAAAAATACTTACATAAACTTCCACCCTAGAAGTTTAAAAAAATGTACCCCCAAAGATGGCCATGTTCTAATCCCTAAAATTTTTACATATGTGATAATAGATGGTAAAAATAAATGCAGATGTGGGTAATGGCATGGGCTTTAAGCCAGGAAGATTATCCTGGGATATCTGGAGTGGGTTCGTATAACCACATAAATGCTTAAAAGGGGACTTTTCCCTACTGGGTTATAAAATACAAGGAGAAAAGGGGAAATTCAAAATGTGGGAGGAACTTGACCCACCACATCTAGCTTTGAAGACCAAGGAAGGTGTCTACAAAGCAAAGAAAGTGCATTATTTCTAGAAGCTGGGAATGTTCCTTCACTGTAGTCATCAAAGAATCAGGGATCTCAGTCACAGAGCTTCAAGGAAATGGATTTTTCACTTGAGTCTCCAGAAAAGAATGCAGGTGTGTTGACACTTTGATATTAGTCTGTTAAGACCTGTGTCAGGCTTCTGATGTATAAAACCATGAAGTAATGACCTTACACAGCTTAAGCCACTAAGTTTGTGGCAATCTGTTCTGATGGAAATAGAAAACTAACAGACTGATTTTTAGAAGGAGAGACTTAAGACACCAACTATTAATACAGAGAATGAGAAAAGATATATACTAAATGTCCTACAACATTCAAGGACTAAGCAAATTAGAACAGCAACAATACTTATGATCATTCTAATAAAATGTGTATATTTCATGAACAACATAAATGATCAAAGTGAGCATAAGAGGAAATGACCAATTTAAATAACCCTATATTTACTAATGAAATTGTAATGTAAAGTCCTCGCATAAAGATAAGTCCAGGTGCAAATGGTTTACTGGTAACTTTAATCAAACATTTAAGGAAGAAAATAATACTAATCCTAATTCTGGTTCTGTGGCCTAGTGGTTAAGGGAGCTGGATCCCACATGGTTGACTACATGGTTCTACTCCTGGCCCTTGCAACTTGAGAAGCATGCCAGGCAAATGTGCTCATGTGCCCAAATCCTGACAGGATGGAAAAATGGAGAAGGGATTGTGGCTTGACTATACACCACTGGGGGAAGGGGGTGCTATCTGTCTCTCTCTGGTGAGTTCACATGTCCTTTGACAAAAAGAAAAAAGAATACTAATTCCAACAAAATATTTCATAAAATATAGGAGAAAAAAATATTTCCAGACCTTTTTTATGAAACTACAATCACCCAGATACTAAAGACATTATAAGACATAAAGATGTCAACCAGTATCCATTCGGTAGACATAAAAATCCTTTAAAAATCTTAAGTATATAAAAGAACAATATTTTTTCATTATAAAAACTCAGCAAACTGGGAATAGAAGGAGACTTCCTCTATATGATAAAAGATATGCACAATAAGCCCTTGTCTCTGTGATGAGTAGCATTTCACTGGAAGTCTTATATATTTCTAATAGCTAAGGAAAATAATAAAAGAGGTGAAGATTAGAAAGTATGAAATGTTGATCAAAGAATTGATGGTATATGTAGAAAAATTCTGATAAATATGTATTTAAAAATAGCCAGAATATGAGACCTGCAGATGACGTAATGGTTATGTCACTGAACTCCCATGTAGTCGACTGCGGTTTGAGTCTCAGACCCAGTGGCTTAAAACCCCTGCGGGACTCAGGACCAGCAGTTAGCATAATGGCTATGTTGCTGGACTCCCATGTCGTCGACCGCGGTTTGAGTCCCGGACCCAGTGGCTTAAACTCACGCCAGGTGCATGTGCGTCCGTGCCCAAGATCCTGAGAGGAGAATGGAGGAGAAGGGATTGTGGCGTGGCCATCCCCCCTGGGGTGATTTCTCGCTTTCTGTCTCTCTGTCTCTGTCTGTCTGGAGAGCTCATGCACCTTATAGCAAAAACCTCTAAGAAAACAAAACAAAACAAAACAAAACAAAAAACCAACTCAGGCAGGACTTGTGTGTGTGCATGCTCAAGATCTCATGAGGAGAATGGAAAAGAAGGGATTGAAGCATGGTCATGCCCCCTATGGGGTGATTTCTTACTGTCTGTGTCTCTGTCTTTCCAGTGAATATATGTGTCCTATAGTAAAAATCTCTCTTAAAGAAAAAAAAAATGGAAGCAAGTTAAGTATTCATCAACAGATAAGTAAACAAGAAAATGTTACACACATACACAAATGGGATATTATGCATCCACTGAAAAGAACAGAATCCAGTCTTTTAAGGTTGTAAGCAACTTTGGAGGACATTACATTAGGTGCAATAAGCCACAGAGAGAAAAAAAAAATGCCACAAGTTCGCGCTCATACATGGAAATTAGAAAAAGTGACCTCACAGAAGCAAAGATATATAGTAACTATTGGATGCTAAGAAGGATGGGAGGCGAGATAGAGAGATGCTTATTCATGGCAACAAAATTGCAGGTAGATAGAAGGAACAATGTCTAGTGTTATACACAAGGCAGTGAGGAGAATGTGACTAACAACTTACTGTACACAATGTTTCAAATGTTAAGATGAGGGATATAGGGACTAGCAAATGGCATAATGGCTATGTTGCCGACTCCCACATAGTCAACCATGGTTAAAGTCCCAGATCTGGTAACCTGAAAAACACCAGGCTCAAGTGCATGAGTGTCCAAGAACGGAGAAGGGAATGAAGGAGAAGGGATTGTGGCATGGTCAATCTCCCTGGCAAGTGATTTCTTGTTTTCTGTCTCTCTAGTGAGAGCATGCAGTCTGTAGCAAAAAAATCTCTCTAAAAAGAAAAAAAGAAAACTACTCCCCCCCCCAAAAAAAAAAAAAAAAACT
>NW_006159757.1:3336557-3362932 GCF_000334495.1 Tupaia belangeri chinensis
AAAAAAAAAATGGAAGCAAGTTAAGTATTCATCAACAGATAAGTAAACAAGAAAATGTTACACACATACACAAATGGGATATTATGCATCCACTGAAAAGAACAGAATCCAGTCTTTTAAGGTTGTAAGCAACTTTGGAGGACATTACATTAGGTGCAATAAGCCACAGAGAGAAAAAAAAAATGCCACAAGTTCGCGCTCATACATGGAAATTAGAAAAAGTGACCTCACAGAAGCAAAGATATATAGTAACTATTGGATGCTAAGAAGGATGGGAGGCGAGATAGAGAGATGCTTATTCATGGCAACAAAATTGCAGGTAGATAGAAGGAACAATGTCTAGTGTTATACACAAGGCAGTGAGGAGAATGTGACTAACAACTTACTGTACACAATGTTTCAAATGTTAAGATGAGGGATATAGGGACTAGCAAATGGCATAATGGCTATGTTGCCGACTCCCACATAGTCAACCATGGTTAAAGTCCCAGATCTGGTAACCTGAAAAACACCAGGCTCAAGTGCATGAGTGTCCAAGAACGGAGAAGGGAATGAAGGAGAAGGGATTGTGGCATGGTCAATCTCCCTGGCAAGTGATTTCTTGTTTTCTGTCTCTCTAGTGAGAGCATGCAGTCTGTAGCAAAAAAATCTCTCTAAAAAGAAAAAAAGAAAACTACTCCCCCCCCCCAAAAAAAAAAAAAAAAAGACTAGGGATATATTAATTACCCTCGGGACCAGCAGTTGGCATAATGGCTATGTCTTTGGACTCCCAAGTAGTCAATCGTAGTTCGAGTCCCGGATCTGGTAACTTAAACTCATGCCAGGCATGTGTGCGTGTGAGCCCAAGATCCTGAAAGGAGAATGGAGGAGAAGGGAATGCAGCATGGCCATCCCCCGGGGAGTGATTTCTCGCTTTCTGTCTCTCTTTCTCTGCTCTGTTACTCTGGTGAGCGCATAGGCCCTAAAGAAAAACAAAAAAACAAAAACAAAAAACAAAAAAAAAACAAAAAACAAAAAACTTGATTTAATCATTACACAATATCTTCATGCATGAAAAAAACACATTGTAACAATTGTCATGTTAATAAAAATTATTAATTAAAAAATACTTTCTAGAACTAATGAGTTTTTCAAGATAGCCATATAAGATAGCCAAAAATCAATAATGTTTATAGTCACAAACATTTGAAAAATAAATTTAAAAATATAATTACACTTAGGTAACATATAAAATAATTGTATAGGTAGGAATAAGCTTAACAAATATAGTGAGGTACTTGTGTACAGAAAACTATCACACAATTAATTGCTACAAGAACAGCTAAATAATAGAGAACTAAATAACTGTTTATATATGGAAGAATTAGCATTCTTTTTTTTGGAGAGGGTTTCGCTGTAGGGCGCATGAGCTCTCCAGAAAGAGAGACAGAAAGCGAGAAATCACCCCCCCCAGGGGGGATGGCCACACTGCAATCCCTTCTCCTCCATTCTCTTCTTGGGATCTTGGGCACACACACACACACACCTGGCATGAGTTTAAGCCTCCGGGTCTGGGACTTGAACCGCAGTCGACTACATGGGAGTCCAGCGACATAGCCATTATGCTAACTGCTGGTTCCAGAAATGGCATTCTTAAAACGTCAGTTCTTCTGGCCTAGCATGAAGATGAAGCGGGATAGCACCACTGTGGGGCTGGGGCTTTGTGGAAAGCCTGAATTTAGTTCTTAGACCAACCTGAACAGGCTGAGTCCAGTGGTATGTGCCTGCAATCCTCGTTAACTAGTAGGCTGGGCTGGAAAAATGGCAACATTGGGAGGGTCCTCTCAAAACACCCATCTCGTTCTCTCTCTCCTGTCTCTCTCATAAAAATATTAGTTCTACAAATTTATCTTTAATGCAATTTTAGGTCAATGTTTCAGGAGCATTCTTGTTGAGGTAAAGACTTAGAAGCAAATTCTAAAATTTTAGGGAAATTAAAACAACTTAGAATAGTCAAAGCTCTTTTTCTTTGGACAGGTTTTTGCTATAGGGCATGTGCGCTCTCCAGAAAGACAGAGACAGAGAGACAGAAAGTGAGAAATTTGCTCTGGGGAGGATGGCCATGCCACAATCCTTTCTCCTGCATTCTCCTCTTGGGCTCTTGGGCATGCACACATGCACGCACACACTCCCTACATGAGTTTAAGCCACTGGATTTGGGACTCAGTCCTTTTGTGGCTGCATGGGAGTCCAGCGACAAAGCCATTATGCCAACTACTAGATCCCACACTTCTTATTTTTTTTCTAAGACCTTTTTTTTGGTTTTGCTATAGGAAGTGTGCACTCACCAAAGAGACAGCAAGAAATCATCCCCCGGGGGGGATGGCCCTGTCGCAGTCCGTTCTTTTCCATTCTCCTCTTGGGATTTTGGACATGCACATACACATGGAGGGGGAGGCGTGCTGTCTGTCTCTCTCTGGTGAATTCACATGTTTAAGTCATTGGATCTGGGAATCAACCACTATTGGCCATGTGGGAGTCCAGTGCCTTAACCACTATGCCAGTTGCTGGCCCTAGTCAAAGCACCTTTTAAAAGAAAAACAAAGTTGAAGAACATACACCAGCTGTTTTGAAGACTTAACATAAAGACAGAGTGATCAGTACAGAATGGAATTAGTGAATGAGAAGATATATATATAAATCAATCATAAAGAACAGAGATTCCAGAAAATTAATACGTATTGACAATTGATTTTTGATAAATAACTTAAGGTAATTAAATGGAGGAAGATAGTCTTTTTCATAATGGTGCTGGAGCAACTGGCGATTTCTATGCTAAAATTACAAAACTTACAGAGAAAAACTTAGAAGAAATGTTTTTGTTGTCTTCACACAGACAAAAATTGTTTAAAGAACACCAAAAGTATGAGCCATAATAAAAACAAAGTGTTATGTTGGTTATGTGGCATGTTGAACATTTGTGTTCATCTAAATAAAAATATATTGCTCCATGAGATACCAGTAAGAAAACAAAATAGAAAAAGTCACATATTGACAGAAAATATTTCCCATACAGATATCTGGGAAAAAAGATCTCTGTCGGGGAAGTAAGGTAGGCGGGGGGAGAACTTGCTACAACTCAATATTAAGAAGACACAGAACACAGTGAAAATCAGACAGGATTTGAACAGATACTTGACAATAAACTAATGAGCACACACACACACACACACACACACAAAGCTCAATAATCTTAGTTTTCAGAGAGTGCGGATTAAAAGCACGGTGAGCTAGCACCACAATTTCAGAATGGCTAACATCACCTAGCCATACCAACCAGCTGTTGGGAAAGGTGTCCAGTGGTCTGAACTCTCATACACTGCTGGTGGAAGAACAAAACTTCAAAACCATTTTGGAAAACTGGTTTTTCCTTTCACGGGAAAACATACATCTACTATATGACCCAAAACTTCCAGTTCTAGCTATTTACGTGAGAGAAATGAACACCTGCACCCACATAAAGACTGGAACATGAATGTTTACCCAGCTTTTCTCATAATAGTTCCCAAGTGGAAACGACCCAAATGGCCATTACCAGGTAAGTGGATGAACAAAATATGGTCTATCCATACAACAAAATACTACTCAGCAATAAGGAAAATCTACCAACATACCCAGCAATATGAATAAAACTCAAAGGCATTACACTGAGTGAAAGAAGTTAGACACGAAGAGTACATACTATATTATTCCATCATATAACTTTTTATAAAGTTAATCTATATTACAGAGAGAAATTAGTAGTTGCTTAAAGGCTAAGTGTGTGGAGAAAAAAAAGAACTGATCAGGGACACATGAAAACTTTTATATGGATGGCAGTTTTCTGCATCTTGATTATTATGGTGCTTTTGCCAGTGTATACATCAATGAAAACTTATTGTTCAAGCACTATTTCAATAAGTACACAGAAAATGTCAGGTTATATAACATGGTTGAAGGAGAAAGGTATCTGTTTGCTTTCTTTGGTCACAAAAAGCACCCCAAAAGATGCTAGACTGTGTGTGTGTGTGTGTGTATATATATATATATATATAAAATATATGGAGAGAGAGATTACCATAGGGTGCATGTTTTGCTAGAGAAAGAGAGAGGAAAAGTGAGAAAGTGGGGAGATGGCCACGCTGCAATTCCTTCTCTGTTCTCTTGGGATTTTGGACATGCATGCACATGTACCTGGCCTGAGTTTCAAGACACCTGGACTGGGATTCGAACCACAGGTAGACATTTGGGAGTCTAGTACCTTAACCACCATGCCACCTGCTAGCTCCTCTAGAACATTTTTTATATAGTTGTCTTTATAAGAAGGCTAGCATTCTTTATACAGTGTTGCTTAGTATCCACAGGGAGGATTGTTTCTGGATCCTGGAGATTCTAATATTCTCAAATGCTTATGCCACTTACATATAATGACATTATTGCTTGCATATAATCAGTACACATCCACACATTCTCCTATATGCTTCAGTACAGTGTCAGTGCTATGTAAAGAGTTGCTGGAGTGTATTATTTAGGAAATAATGACAAAAAATTATAATTCTTCATGTTCAGTATAGACACAATTATCATAGGCCTAACTGGACTGCACACATCAGCAACAGTGGAATATCTTACACCTACATTTGGATACATCCATGGACATAGAAGGATAGCCCACTGTGCCGTCATAATTTTTCTTGATAGTTCTATCAGTTGTGCAATTACCATGTCAGTGAAGAGGATAAAAATCAAGAGATGGACATAATCACACATCACCTGGGCACAAGCATGGAAGTTAGGACTTCTGGCTCATTCACTGATATTTCTCTCATACTTTGCTTAATTCCTGGCACATAACACCTTCCATAACTAACTCTCTTCCTTGCAAGCTACCCATTTTCTACAAAGATGGAATTAAAAACATTACACTGTTGAATGAGGCTGTTTCCTCTTTGTAAAGATGAGGCAGCAGAAGCCTAAAAAGATTAAGCAAAAGTCGGTGCGTAGTTAGGGACCTCCCTAACTGTATGCACACACACATGTGTTTAGACTATACCAACTTAATTTTTTTTTAAATACAGGAAATAGAACATACATATGTGGCTATAGAGAAAGAATGGAAACAAATCTGTGAAGAACATGCCAGCTCCAGGAGGTCAGAAAGAATACGTGCTCATTTTCCTTGATTCCAAGAGTCTAACACAATGCTAAGTGCATTATAGACCAATTAACCAAATTATGTTTTACAGTATACCAGTTGAACTTCCACTGTATTTTAATTGCCTTGATGACCAAGATGTGGCTTCTTAAATTTTCTGTTTCCCATCGATTCTGATACACTGCCTGTTGCATAGTTGGTACTCGGCAAACACTTAAAATGAATCGAGAAATTACCAAATGTTGTATTTTCAGAGCGCAATACTCCTATTTTCATGCTGCCTTTATATTTTCCTCCTGGCATCACACGTCATTTTGATTGTATGTCTGTGCAAAACAACAATGAGTACTCTCTTCATGCGATATTTTCTATTTCAACACCTATGCAATTATTAAGGTGAAAAGTATTCCCAAACATCACAAGAGTTAATGGCAAGTGCAGAACTATTGTTTAAGAATTTTGCTCTTGAAATTATAACGTGGTGTCAATTCAGCAAAGAAAGGATTAAAAAAAAACATTCTGATATTATATACGCCTGGTTATCAGGATTTGGGGCTATTACGGATTCTTTATCTATTGAAAAAATAGATAGGATAAAATCTAACTAATGTAATTCCAGTGTTATTCAATATTTTATTAATGTGGAGGAAGCATCGTTTTAACTGCAGCAATCTATAGAATTATGGACTGATTACTAGTTCAAATGACAGAGTCCTACAGTGAAACCCATAATTTTACATTACGTTCTACAAGAGTTGATGGCAGTTCTTCACATATAATGGTGTTGCTAGCCCAGAATCTTGTTAACACTTATCGTCTGAGAGGTTGTGCTTATCCTCTCATATTCTTATTTCGAGCCAGAATTTTTGCAAAGATCTGTTGGCCTTTATTCTTTCTGTACGGGATTTTTGTCAATTAGACATTTGTAAAAGAGAGGAATTTTGATTTAAAAATTTGAGAATTTAAAAATGGTGAAATTAAAAAGAAATCAATAATTTTTTTAAAAAAATTAAGAAACACAAGTGCTGTGGACTGACTTGCATTTAGTTCTTTGTAGCTATTTCTAGTCACTGATTCTATGGAAAGTCGCTATGGAGTTAGTTGCTTGTTACTGGGCAACAATTTATTCCAATTATAACTGAAATGTTGCTAATAGACAGTTACTGGTGGATAAGAACAGATTTAAAAAATGAACTATTAAATCCACAGCATTTCCTCTTATTGTAAAGAGGCAGAAATTATTCTAACAATTGACATTTTCTAATGTTCCAAGGTCTTTTTAGACATTTCAAGCGATTGGGGAGCATCGGTGAGGACCGGAGGGCGGCACGGTTCAGAGCTGTTAAATGTAGAAATGACACAATTAGATAGAATAGCTACAGAGACCAGGGACCAAATGTCACCAGTGTATGGAAAGCCACGTTCTTTATCAGATGCAAATGGCATACAGCCTTTACACATCTATAGGAGAGTTGTTCTTTAGAAAAAGCTTTTAATGGACATTTGATAACTACCTTCTCTTTCTGACAACCTAGCCATTACATTCCTATTTATGTATTAAGAAACGAAAAACAACCAAACAAAACTACCATAATTTACAAAGAACAATGGAGAACAGCAAAAGATATTTCTTGATATTTCATGTATGCTTTTAAACACCAAAAAAAAAAAAAGAAAAAAAAAAGAGAGAGAGAGAGAAAGGAAAATCCTCATTTCTAAGTTTATTGACTCAAATCCAAGCAGACTTACTGAACAAGCCTAAATCCTTCCATGTGTCTTTTAGCTTCTGAGGCTAGAATCTGAAGAAACTCAAAGTTTGCCACATCGATATATTCTCGCATGATGTGTTCGGTATACAAAGAGATGATTTTTATGTGTTTCCCCATTCTTTATGATATTAAAATGCAGTCTAAAATAGACTGACTCTAGTTGCAGATTGACATAAATAAAACTTACAAGAACAGAATAGACGCACGTTGACTGTGTGAGATTTAACCTTGAAAACTTTATCTTATAGCCCACCATTACGCATTTTGAAATGTCCAAATGATCTACTCAGCTCTAAAAGAAGAAAAACTGGTTGCTGAAAATTCACTCTGTCTAGTTCAGTTTCTCCCCTACGACAGAGAGTAACCGGCAAAGACATTCTCAGCAGCAGTTTCAGGCAGAGTAGATAGAAATACTTGTTGAATTTAATTGGGTTGAATTAAAATTTGTCCTTTTAAAGAATAAAGTTGGCATCTCATGTACAGGGTCCCCAAATGATGTAGGTTCTTCACAGCTGAATGTGTAATGAACTGACTAGTTACAGATGAAAAGGATTAAAATAACTTTACAGAGCACTCACTTTAGTCTGGTTCATTATGTGGACTACGGAAGTCTGCGATAATTACAGTGCTCCTTAAAAAAAAAAAAAAAACTTTCATCATTGTACTTCCTGTTTGATGAATAAACAGCAGAACAGTTATGGTCTGTAAGGGACCTATTAAAACTCATAATATCCCTGTAAGGGAGTAACTTGGAGAAAGTCAAGAATTCTCTCTAAAAGGACACTGAAACTCCAACCCCAAACAATCAACAACTCATTGTCATAGTGCGACAGTCTTAGCCCTGTTGGAACTGGGCGAATAGTCAGTCTGCAGAAAGAAGCATCATCGGGGTAGATCGGAATGCTGTTATTACCCATTTCTAAGTATGACGCGGAGGTCATGTATCAGGCAATTACACCTTTTCATTACATGCTAACCCCTCACGGCAGGAAGCCACGCTTATGACTGCATTAGACAGACAAAGCCTCAGCTCTTTAAAAAAAAGCAAAAAAAAAAAAAAAAAAAAAAGATTAAAAAAAAAAAAAATTCATTTTCTTACCAGCACGTTGCAGCACCAACTCGCTCACAGGAATGTTGCCTTTATAGGTCTCTCTTTTAATTATCCTGGAAGCAGGAAGACAAAAAAAAAAAAAAAAAAAAAAAAAAAGAAAAGAAAAAAAAAAGGCAAAGAAGAAGCTGGGTGGTTAAATTAGCGTGCTGGAATCTTTTCAGTTTGTCGCGGAGTAGAAAAATAAAAAAGGAAAAAAAGGCTCAGTAATTTAAATTTGCTCTCAGTTCAGGCTGCATCGCTGGGTCCCGCCCCTTCTTCCCGCTGGGTTCCACTACCTGCAAGGCTGGAACTGACAGCTACTGTGGAAACAAAAAAAGAGGCAACAAGCATGCTGGGACCATTCTGTCTGCTGTTTGGGTCTCACTTGTCCTGACAACTAAAAATCATCAGTGGAAAGGTATTCTACATTTTCTATTTCAGGTATTTACATGTAATTCCCTTCCATTTTAATTGATACACCGTAATTCATGATACGGGGATTGATTATCTCATATTGTTTGAAGATTTTGCTTGAATTTTTTGCTATTTCTAAATATCTATAAGAATAATTATTTATAGTAACATTTAAATAATATCTATTATTATTTGTTTAGGGTCATCCTTGGTACTCCTAACTTTACATTCTATACTGCTTCAATACACATTCTCTCCCATCTTTTCTCTTAACAAACATAGTCATTTCTAGGAATGTAAAGATAAAAAGATCAAGATTTCCAGGGTTCTCACTTTTTTAAAAATTTTTTTAGCATATAATCCTGAGAATAACCAAGGAACAGAAGGCCTTGAAAGTATTTTCCATAAGTACCAGAAACTTCTAAAGAGGAAATATTAAAGCTAAAAAGTCTCCACATGAAGTCCAAAAAGTAATTCTAATACTTTCATATGCATAAACTGTGCAAATAACTAAAAATCTCAGAGATAAACTTGGTCTACATTGGAAATTTAACTTGCCTCTTAGAAAAAAAAACACTTTAATTTTAGAAACAACAACTAAAAAAAGTTAATGTATGGAATATTGCTAGTCTATAGCAGAAACTATGAAAGATAATAAAACTCATCCTTCTGTCAGAATGTAAAGTGCTTATACAAAATTATCAGCAAGCTTTTTCTGTTCTTTTTAACACTCTTCAGATGAAGGTGTTACAGACTACTTTGGTATCAAAGCTCTGAGGAACTGAGCATAGTACATGTCATGTAAAAGTTTGCTTCTAGATATGGAAGCATTGTTTTTATAGTCACACGCAGCATTGGTTCTCCTATTATTATTTTTTAGAGGTTTTTGCTTTAGGGCTTGTGTGCTCACCAGAGAGAGAAAGAGACAGAGATAGTGAGAGGGAAAGTTAGAAATCATCCCCCTGGGGATGATCATGTTACAATCCCTTCTCATTCTCTTCCTGGGATCTTGAGTGCACACACCCACCCACACACACACATACCCAGTGTGATTTTCAAGCCACCACATCCGGGACCTGAACCAAGGTCAGCCATGTAGGAGTCCAGCAACATAACCGCTATGCCATCTGCTGACCCTGGTTCTCCTATTAAAGTGAGGATTTTCCTTGGACCACCCTACTGTTCTAACGTGAGAGTACCATGTACATTGATGTGCCATGTCACATAGTGAACCGTGATTGACCATGTGGGAGTCGAGCACCTTAACCACCATGCCACCTGCTGTATACTAGGCAGTTGGAAAAGTCATGATGTATTTTTCTAAACAAAAATGCCTCATGACTTTTCTGATGACCTAATAGTTATTTGTTAGTAGCTGAAGCCATAGGAGAAATTTACTTGTAAGGGCTGGAAGGTGGTGTGGTGGTAAAATGCAATGCTCTGAGAGGCTGACCCAGGAGGGACATTCTGGTTCATTTCCAGGGACTATCCCTGAGTATGCTAGGGACTTGTATACCGATAATGCAGGACCAGCTGAGGCAGGGAATAGACTGCTATGTTGGAACCCTGTTGAGGGTGCTGTCTTTGTCTTACTCATGGAATAAACAAACTTAAAAAAAAGTAAAGGTCTCTGTTGGGAAAAAAAACCCACATTCTGTAATTTTTGCTTTATAAAAATGTATATATTAAAAATAGTTAATCACAGAAGTGTTTAATATACTTTGTTTGATAGATTATGCATTTTTTAAAAAACTTTTTTTCTTGTATCCCTAACTCACCCTGTTTAAATGGACTTCACAATCTCTACATTGCCTGTAGAATCTGTCAAAGTCAATAATGGACTGTTTAAATGAATTTTACTTTTTAAAATCAGACTTTCACTTTTAAACAAATGATTAACAACACAAACATTGCTTAACGTTTTAAGGTAAAACTTTTAACTGGATGTCATATTTGTTCTATCATGTGAGGAATCATCATAAAACCAGACCTAGTAGAAATGGTAAGGCAGGGCCAGCAGGTGGCATGGTAGTTAGACTGGACACCCACATGGTCAACTGGAGTTCGAATCCTGACCAGGGTTCAAGTCCTCCATCTGGCAGCTTGAGAATCACATGGGATACTTGTGCATGTCTAAAAAACTCTGAGAAGAGAATAGAGAAAGGATTACACTGTGGCCATCACCCCAGGGGTTTATTTCTCATTTTTCCTCTCAGTCTCTATCCAGTGAGTACAAGTACCCAATGGCAAGAATCTTAGAGGGGGGAAAAATGGCCACCAGCCTGTGTTCTGGTGGTGATATGAGCTAGATTCAACATGGCTGACTGTGCAGTCTGAGTCTTGGACCTTGTAGCCTGAAAAATAAGCCAGGTATATGTGTGTGTATGCTCAAAACTCCCCCAGGGAGAGAGCTAGGGAAGGGATTTCAGTGTGACTGTTCCCTTTGAGGGGCACTTTTATGCATGAGTATGTACACACTCCCTCTTTCTCTTCAGTGAGTACACATATTCCCTGACAAGAAATAATAAGAAGTATCAAAGAGGCAAAGAACAAAATAACATTTTCCTTGTATTAAACTATCAAAAGTACTTATTTTTTTTTTACAAAATTTTTATTACTATTAGTAATTAATGTCTTTACTCAATTTCCACTAACAGGGATAGCAAAGGAAATAAGGCAGGTCAAGTACTCAAGAAACCATGTTAACTTCCCAGGTAGTTATGCAATCAGCTTTAATCAAACAGTAGTAAATTACACCAATGTGCTAATTATGGTACTTTGTCTTGGCATAAAATGCAGTAACACTAACCTTTGCTTTGGCTTGGAAAGTGTTATGCATAGCTTTTTCAAAAGATCTTATTGAAGAGATTTTATTTTCCTGAAGCATTCAGTAATTTCAAGTAGCTTTCCTTCAATAGTTTTTTTTTTTTTTTTTTTTAAGTTTTATTGGGACCAGAAGATGGCATAGTGGTTACATTACTGAACTCCAGCATGGCTGACTGCAGTTTGAATCCTGGACCTGGTGGCTTGAAAATCACACCCGGTACATGTGTGTACATGCCTAAGATTTCAGGAGGAGGAGGAAAGAAAAGAGATTGTGGCGTGGCCATCCCCTTTAGGGGTTGGTTTCTCACTTTCCCTCTCACTGTGTCTGTCTCTTTCTCTCTCTTAACACATGGACCATAAGGCAAAAAGCCCTAATAAACATTAAAAAAAAAGTTTTATTTATTTATGTCTTCCATGAGTGAATGATTTTGTGTGTGTGTGTGTGTGTGTGTGTGTGTGTGAGCATATCCCCAACAGCCTTGACATGGTGATCCACACCTTGCTTCTAGCCAGGTATGAATCATGGGCACATGGATGTCTGATATGGTCAGGGAGATCTCTGGACTCAAACCGAGAATCTTAACATGTGGGATTGCCTCAAAGAGTGCTATGTTTACCACTGTGCCTCCATCGGGTCCCCAATCCTTCCATCTTAAAGAAAAGTTCTAGAATTAAAAAACAAAACAAAACTAATGATAGTATAAATAGAAAAAAATGCTAATGGCTATTTAAAATTGATATTTCACTTTATGATTATAAATATTTATGACTAATGTGTCAGCATTGATTACTTTGGTATTATTATTATTATTGAGAATACTATAACATGGAACATGTTAGATAATACACAAACATACACAGATTAGCACATACTGGTTTGTATTCTGAATGTTTCAAATAAAGAAGAGTATTTTTATGATATCAATGCTTCCTGAGCTCAGTTACCAGAATATTAGTCTTAACCAAACAAAAAATTCTAACCCAGAATTTTCCCAAAGGAATGTTTCTGTTTAGATAAGGTCAACTAGGTTTTAACTAATGTGGGAACTATATGATTCCACTAGACATTTAACCTGCTTCTTCAGAAGTATCCACTTGATGCTGGAGAAATCAAGTAATATACTGCATATTTAATAGCCACACTGGAAATAAACCACTTCAAAAATAAATCTACTAAATTGTTTGGGAAATTTTTGCAACAATATACATTTTGGTGATTTTCAAGTTATAAAAATGTGTTTTAAAGAAATACACTGAATAAGTTTATTAGAGATGTATTTTAGAGGAATTCTCTGAATGGGTGTAATGTCATACACTTTAAATTTTCTTGCTCAGAGAAACTTTACATGAGTGGAAACTACCAATTCAGTCTTAAAAACCTATCAAATTATTCATTTTCTGCCATAGATTTTAGAACTATTCTCTCTCAGTTATAATAGACAAATAATTTCAAGTTATTTGCATTTATTAGAATTGTTTTGTTACTTTTTATTAAATGTCTTCCTTAATCCTGAATCAACTGTAATAAGTATAACTTTACTGTTTTGTCTTTGGGGCAGGGAAATACTACCTACTAATAAATGGGACATGTGACCCTCATGTCTTAATGACTCCCACGGTCGATATATAATGGTTTCATATTTTAATAGACTTTAGATAAATTGTTCGCTTTTAGTGCACCACTTACTTATCATGATTAACCCTTGCAAACTTGACTAATCAGGAAATATTTATTCCATTGCTATCATAAAAATGGTCTATGACTCTTGAGGGTTTTTTAAATTTTTTTTTTGAGGTTGTTGCCTTAGGGCACATGTGTTTGCTGGAGATAGAGACAGAGGGAAAGTGGGAAACTACTCCCCAGAAGGGATGGCCACGCTATAATCCTATCTCCAATCTCTTGGAATCTTGAGCACACATGACTGGAATGATTTTTCAAGCTACTGGATCTGGGACTCCATCTATGGTTGGCCAGGTGGGAATCCAGAGCCTTAACCACTAACCTGCTGGCCTCAACCATGTTTTAGTTGTTGGATCAATTCCATTCACTTTATAAAAAGTAAGTGTTTTTTTAAACAATCACAGAATTTCTGACTTTCATGTGAGTTTCACAATAATTTCTGTGGGACCAAGAAATGTGGAATTGTGACAATTTTACTCTGTGTATTTAGATTATAAAAAGATCAAAATAGAAACAGATATTTTGCCTAGCATAGAAAAGAAGGCCAAGGGGATGCGATAGACTTCAGTTGGCAATTTCTAACTTGCTGCCATATTCTTAAATAGACAGGAAAACAACACAAATGAACTGTACTTTTAGATTCCGTTCAATTCTGAACTGTGAGGTAGCTCACATGAGAGTGGACCAAATTGCTTAACATAATGCTCCTTACTGCTAATGTTAGATATATGAGACATATGAAGTATCATGGCATTTTTACTCATTTCTTTCCAAAACCAGAAGTGCACATCACTCCTCTGAAAGGTGCAGTAAACTTACTAGATCTCAACAGAGCATTTTATAAAAATGGCCCATTATCTGGTAGAACTAGCTGCTAGAGTTTTGCAGAGCACATTGGAAAGAAACAAAGTTTCCTTAGAAACCATTTGGTAAGAGTTTGTATTCTGAGGTGCGGTCACAGAGCTGCAGGCAGAAGGGGTGCTGCTACATGAAGCTGGAGATAAGTGAGAAGGCTCTGGCTTCATGTCCTGGGTCTGTCTCCATTCCCTGATACATCTGTGATCCTGGCTGGATGGATGCACAACTTAGGGGAGGATTTTGACATAAAGACCCTTTTGGAATATCCCTTCCATCTGGAAATAAAATAAACTTTAAAAATAAAGACTTTATATTTTGATAAAGTTCAAGCAAAGATGAATGCCCAAGGAAATATCAATTGCTCTATTGACTGAGGTGAGGAAAGAATGACACAGAGCTTACAAAATAGGATCAGCAAAACATTCAATGCTTGAAAGGAAGGGTTACTAACTTCTCACTTGGATAATAAAGCACGTGGTAGCTCCATTCACTCCGGGGGAGCTGGGGGCAGGTGTGGTTTGTGAGTACTGAGTGAAGATGAGGACAGTCTGAAGTATAATAAGTATGTTTGAGAAATGCGAGGCCAAGCAGAGGAGACGTTCAGTATTTGAGTCTAGATCTCAGGAAAGATCCACAAAGAGACAATAATGTCTGAGTTCTTAGCATAGAACAGAAGCTACATAATGATGAGCTCTGCAAGGGAATTCCAGGGATGGCGAAAGGAAAGCTCAAGTGATAGTGTCAGTAGTCACATGAGAGGTAAGACTGAATGTGGAACAAAATGGAAAAAAAAAATGTCAAATAAAAATTAGTTGGAGTAGATCAGGGCATCACATCCTGCAGACTGCAAATACTTACAACCTGGATTGAAACAGGCTAGGAAATATCAATAGATGGAATTAGTGCATTGATTGCTATTGGCAAAACAATTTCTATGCATCGGTGGGGTCAGTCACCAGGTAACACTGGTGAAAGAGTGATTTGCCGAAGGCAAGTTTTCATGGTAGGGTGTTAACCATAACACAGTTAAATTTAATTAGATTGTATTACTTATCTTAGTGTGGTCCTGTCTGGGCCATGTGCTTTAGTTTGGGTTTTAGAAAGGGATACAAATGATTAGACTTCAAAGTTTCTGTAATCAAAAAATTGGTAATCTATTTTTTAAGCTTTGTATTAGAAACCTTCTGTCCCATATGGAGAAAATTGTGATTTGATAGAGACAATGAATGTACATGCCTATAATAAATAATCACTTACCCATTTATGGGATTCAATTTGGCAGGGAAAACGTGTGCCTATCATTTCACGGGAGAAATTTATAACACAGCTAATATTTGTTAGGGTAACTAAGCAAATGTTTGTTGGGTAAGTACATGAATATGAAGTGCACTATCACATGCCTTAAATACCCCAGGAAAGAGACATGTGTAAACTGTAAATATGTAACATCATGTCCACCCTGTGAAAGTGACAATGTTGGTTTAAACTGGCAGTTTTCTGTCCTCTCAGGACCTTACTTTTGGTTGTTGCTTATAAGTGTTCTCAACTTAGAATCTTTAGCAATTGATGTATAAGAAAGTTTAGCCCTCTCGTCCCACAGATGCTCTGTAAAATGCTCATTAGCATAGCTTCTGTTTTTTACTATTGTTAGGCAGGGAGAATTAAATGACTTGCTATTTTGGCACTTCAGCAAAGGACTACAGTATAGCATTTCATTGCAAAATGCAGAATTTTTTTTTAAAGCATTGGTGAGAGTCCTTTCCAGGGCAGAGTTATTTGTCCCAAACCATGGTTTCTGTACTTATCAGAATTTATGTAATTCTTCTGTTTTAGATCTAGAAACACAACCAAAGAGGATGATAGGTGGGAAAGATTAGATTTGAACTCTGAAAATATTCTTGTATTTCTTTTCTCTGAAACAATTAATCACTTCAATGTTTTTCTTTACTAGTTCACTGTGTTTGTTATAATGTTTTAAATCAGAATGTGACCTAGACATCACATTTCTATTCACAAACCTTGCCCTGAGTTACTTTTTCAATGGCTTTATAATACATATATGTAGGCATAGGATTTTGTTACTCTAAACAATACTTTTCTTTGGAAAAGAAGCCCTGTGGAGTCCAACATCCATCGAGTTGGTTTAAATTTAAGTACTTATTTCTAGAAGACTAGTACATGCAAGAATTGGTAACTAGAGGAGAACAAACATTTAAAAAGTAGTTTCTAGAAGATGAAACGTAATTTTTAACAAATATTTTTCTATTAAACATCAAGGTATATCTCAGGACCCTGAAGATTTCATTACCACAAAATCTAGCTTGATAGCAAAATACTTTGGACCACAAAGTTAACATTAGGTAATATGTTTCTAACAATGAAAGTTAACTTCATCTGTTAAAATAAACCAATGTAAAACTGTCTAACAGCTGAAGGGAACTGAAAGGAAGGCTCTAGTGCAGTCACCAAACAGGCCTTGGAAATTTCAGAAGATGAAAATAAAAATAAACAGCAAGAGGAAAAAAACAATCTTTGAAAACCTCTGCAAATTCATGAAAGACATCTTGGAGAAAAAGTCAAAGGTGGTCACGTCAAACCAATTAGTGACATCCCCATTCTATATTGTCACAAGCACATAGGACTCAACAACAAACATGGAAAGAATCATAATGGGGAAGTCCCCAGAAACAACTCCACAATGGGTTACATAGCGACAAAAAAACACCTAGAGATCATCCGTGACCATCCCAATATTGAAGACCTTCAGGCAGAGGGCAGAGAATGCTCAGAATGACATATCTGTGATAGAGCTGGCCATATGGTATTAGGAAATATTCCTGTTTTCTGGCTTTAGTCTGGAAGATTCCCAGATGCATGTTAATAGGGTTGACAAGATGATCAGAGTTGGTTTGGGTATGGATGAATTTGACCCCACTGCCAATGACATGAAAGCCAAGGGAAGAAATGCTGTTCCTTGAATCAGAAAAAGACACGGCACATGTGGAAAAAGTAGACTGGCTTATATATTTCCATCTAAATATATTTTCAAACATTTAAAAAATTTTTTGTTAAAATGATCTATGGCATGACAGTAACTAAAGAAGGACAAGATAAAGTTTCTTTCTACTTCAAAATGTAATACTAGGACACTTTAGACACTAAAGTAGAGGTAGCAAAGCTTTCCAGGTTGTACATCTGTTTTTTTTTGTTGTTGTTGTTATAGTGTGCATACATTCACCAGAACGACAGAGAGAGACAGAGAGAGAGAAAGTGAGAAATCACCCCCCGGGGGGGATGGTCATACTGCAATCCCTTTTTCTTCATTCTCCTCTAGGGGTCCTGGGGATACACACATACGCGCCCAGGGTGAGTTTAAGTCACCAGGTCCAGGACTCAAAACATGGTTGACTATGTGAGAGTCCAGCAATATAGCCATTATGCCAACTGCTGGTCCCTGTGCATCTGCTTTTTATTCGAACACTCATGTAATTTAAAGACAGGTCAAAGGAGGGCATCATCAGGTCCAGTTTTCCCGAACTCTGAGTTAACTTTATTATACAGAGAGTGACTTATCTTGCAGTTTGCTACATAGGAAACAGCATATTAAAGATTTCATTATTTACTTATTTAGGCAACATTTGAGTAATTGATAGCTGTATCTTCACACCCTCTCTTTCTATGTATTTCTACAACATAGCATAAACTTTCTAATATCTCCATTTCTCGCAAATAGATAGAATTCCACATACATCATCGCAAGGAAAACAAAGTAACATGAAGTAAGCAAACAAAACCAAAACTATTTCCAAGATTACTACTGTGGAAAAAAGATGTTTTATGCTGTAAGGTATAAGCGTATTCATTTCTTTCATGATTGAGAAAGAGTAGAGAAACAGCTCTTGCATCAGGGTCTTGACACTCTCTCTCCATCCCTCACCCTCATTCAGCTCTGGATCGTGGGCACATGTGTGCCCCACACACTCAGGAAGGTCTCCGGAATTGGAAAAGGCCACTCCCTATGTGGGATGACCTCATAAAATGACTTTTTTTTTAATGCCGTTTCACCATCTGACCCTTTATAACTTTGATGGAATGGTAAGTTGGTGTATGGTTAATTTTTTTTCCTACTAATTCAGTCAGAACGCAGGCACAATGTGCGTAAATAAACATGTCACTACCACACTGTGGAAAGCTGTCATGAGCTATGTGCAACTTTCTAAGAACTTGGTGTTGCACCCTGGAAGCAATGGGAAGTCACTGAAAGCATTTTAAGCAGGAGTGTGACATAATTACATATGTAATAAAATCTGTCAGCAGCATTTAAAATAGATGGAAGTGGTGAGAATGACTTCAGTAACATTCCCCTGAAAATATTTTACCTTGCTTGGTTGAAAATGTATTTAAAGTAGTTTACAGGGAAACATAATTTGACAATATAAGATATAATTTAATATTCTGGGGAAGAGTAAAAAATAAGAATACGAACACCAAAGAAAACTAGGAGTCAAATTAATATACAAAATGACACTTTGGTGTTATATAATAATGGCAAAACTAAACTAAATTTTTTAAAAGTTTTTTATTTTATTTATTTTTGTTTTGTTTTGTTTTGCTATAGGGCATAGGCATTCACTGGAGAAACAGAGAGAAGGAAAGTGAGAAATCAATACCCAGGGAGATGGCCACATCACAGTCCCTTCTCTTATATCTTCTTGGGATTTGGGGTGTACATGCATATGTTCCTGGTGCCGGGTCTGGGACTCAAACCACAGTCAGCCATGTGGAAGTCCAGCACCTTAGCCACCACACCAGCTGCTGGTCCTGTGAAATTTAGTTTTAAGCTTCTCAAACAATGTGAAATAGAGAGTAGAGTCACAAGGCCATTTGCTATGGCACAGCTGTCATGCAATGTCCTGCAATACTGAAGCTATAGAGGAAGGTCCCAGGTCTGTGCACCCTGGGCATGCATGCCTGGATCTTGGCTAGCCAAGGCTGGGGATGGATTGTGATATGAAGATTCTGTTGGAAATCCCTCTTTATCTGACTCTGTCTCCTCTGATGGAATAAATAATAAATTTAAAATAGAAAGCAGAGACAGTAGCACATGACATCCTGTCCATGAAACTAAAAACAAAAAATTGTTTAGCAGAAGTATAGCTCTTTGACATAAGAAACTAGAGAAAAATTGATCCTTAGAGATTCAGAGAAGTCCCAAGTTGGTATATTAAAGAACTTTTTCAATGTAAATATTTATAGTTTATACTTGGTGGGTTGGCTACATCAGATCCAGCTTCCTTTGCACAGTGCCTAATCTTTGAGATACTGGAACAGTCCTAAAAATAATTTCTTAACAAATGTTGATAGAATCAGTCTTGCTTAATACAGTAAAGTTGTCTACCTAAAACATGATGAGTGGCACATCTAATGTTGAAACTCAGAAGCATTTCCATTAGAATAGGAAATAAGAACAATGATTTCCATTATCATTGTTTCTCAACATTTTCTTAGAGATAATAATTAAAAATAAATAGTATATGTTTTTAGAAGACAAACTTGATGATATACACAAACATACAATCCACAAGGCAGAAAAAGAGAAATAATAAAACAACAATGGATAGGAAACAAGAAGAAATATGGTAGAATTAAACCTGAATATATGAATAACTACATTAAAAGTATATTAACTACATTAAAACTAAGATCTCCAATGAAAATGTAGAGGATATAAAACTATATACAAAAATAAGACCCAACAAAATGCAATCTGTAGTTCACTTAATATAAAAATACAACTAGATTAAAATAAAAGAATGACAAAGGCACATCATATAAATAAATACAAAGCACATGAAAATCACGAAGTATATGAAAGCAATAAAAGATAAAATTAGGGGTCAGAAGGTGGCAGGTTAAAGTGCTAGACTCCCGCATGACCAACCATGGTTCGAATCATGAACCTGGCACCTTGAAAATCATGCCAGGCACATGTATGTGTATGTGTCCACAATTCCAACGGGAGAAAGGAGGAGAAGAGATTATGGTGTGGCCATTTCCCCTGGTGAGAAGGAGGTGGTTTCTCACCTTTTGTATATATGATATATATCATATATATTATATGTTATATATTGTATATTTATATATTGTACATGTCCTTTTAAAATATATATTTAAATACATAAAGATAAATTTATATCTAAGTATATTTCAAGACAAGAAGTATTAACAGAGATAATGGAGGAATTTCAAACTGCTTTATGAATGAACTCAACAAGAAAACACATGTGTATGTGCCTAGTAACAGTGCCTCAACAGAATATGAGCAAAACTGACAGAATGAAAGAGAGAACTGAAACAAATTCAAAGTTAGAGTCAGAGATTTTGACTCTTCTCCCAGAAATGAATTGAACAAGTAGACAAGAAATCAATAAGGATATAGAAGATCTGACTTCAGCATGTTATACCCAGCAACTGCAGAATGCATTTTCTTTTCAAGTATACATGTGAACATTCAGGTATACCATATCCTGGTATACCATGAAACAAGCATAAATAAATTTTAAGACTAAGAATAAAAATATAGAAAGATAATTACAATGTGAGGAATAAAAGGGGAGTGTCCTCTAGGACACATATCCTCCAGGTTTACAATAAGAAAACACTGTCTACAACTCGACAGCAGCAATGCATCAGATAAAAAAGGAAACATTTCTTAGAAAAGTGAGTTTACCAAAACTGACACCACACACACACACAAAAAGAACAGCTGAAAGTTGTTTGTTACAGTGCTTCATAATAATATATCTTCCTGCAAAGAAAAGTCAAGATTTGGATTATAAGGCATGAATAACATGCACTTTTACATAAACTTTTCAAGATAGAGGGAGGACAGGACAGTTTTCTAATTAATTTTACGATGATCTCTGTAACAACAGACTAAAGGCAATAACAAAATCTGGCATAAATTTTACAAGAAAAAATACAATGCAAAAACTTTTATAAACAAGAATATACCCATCCTACTCATCTGGAATTTAATTCCCTGGAATTTACAAAGGAGAAATTAAAACCTACATCCCCCAAAGAATTGTCTTGATGTTTGCAATTTACAATAGCCAGATATTGAAAATAAGAATATGTTTAACAGATAAATGGATGGAAAAAGACATTTTGGTGATAGAAACAAACCAATGGTATATTTAAGTGCCTAGATCTTATGTGTATTATATTTAGTGAAAGGAGACAGATATAAACAATTTAGTTCTGCTAAAATTCTAGGACAGGAAGAACTAATCTATGCTGAAAGAACTCAGTTCAATAATAGTAAGGATAGGATACGGAAATTGGATTCTAAGGTACTGGGTTGTCGGTAAAGTCATGAAGTATTTGCTCTATGTTTTTCAAAGGTCAATTATTTATATAAAGAACAAAAGTCAATGATATATTGCCCATTTTGTTTGCTAACCTTTTGCCATCTTTCAGGGAGTTTCATAATTCCTCATTCATAGAAGGACCTGTCTTTATCGGTGAAAACCTGTCCAAGGTGCTGATTTACAGCTTCATCTTAGTTGAACCTTATACCACACAAGAAGTTTTGAAGAGAAAGAATCAAGGGGAAGTCTGACGGTGCAAGTTCAGTCAAGTATGGTGGGTGTGGCAACACGTCCCATCCAAGCTCTAATAGTTTTTGACGGGTGATGAAACTTGTGTGTGGTCTCATATTGTCATGATGAAACCCAACTGCTTTATGATCAATGAGCTCTAGACATTCCTGGATGATAGATTCATTCCAACTGTCCATTTGCCAACAGTACACATTCAAATTGATTGGTTCCTCGGTAGGAGCTTGAGCAACACACCATCTTTTAAATCCCACCGCACTGAGAGCATACCCTTCTTCTGATGAATGCCTGCCTTTGATGTTGTTTGAGGTGAATTATCACATCAGGACCAAGACCATTTGGGCACCACTTTATTGTAAACAATATGCTTCCCATGGTGTTATCAGTTGCTTACACAAAAGGGTCATTTTCCTCATGTTTAATGAGCATATCACAGACATTTACATGTACGGTCACATGAAGTTGAGTTCATGAGGAATCCAAATATTGAGCTTGCTTACATATCTCAGTTTGTTCAGGTGGTTGTGAACACTTGAATAATGATGTTTTGTGTTTCTGCAATCTCTCGTGTCACGTAATGTTGGTTTGACTTGATCAGTGCTTTTATTTTGTCACCATTAACCTCAATGAGCCTCCCAGACCAAGAAGCATCAATGAGATCAAAATCATCGTGGACCCTTGTGGCACCAACTCATTTGTAGAGCATTGTCACTGTGAACTTCATGCAATTTTTCACCAGCTTGATGCACGTTCTTCCCTTAATGAAAGTAATAAAGTATGGTGAAAGTGCACAGTTTGGTAGTCTTCCATCTTCAACTTGTTGTAAAAGCTCCAAAACTCAACCAAATCACTTTTTCTTTTCTTTTTTTTTTTTTTTAACAGTGAAGCTCGCCCTGTCGGTTGTCAAATGACATAGCAACAAAATAGATCAAATGACTCTAGTACTTCCAAAAATGAACCAGCGCCATCTGTTGCAAAAATGCATCATGACTTTTCCAACAACACAATACAAAGGAAATTTACTGAGGAAAAGGAAGAATCAGCGTGGTTGTTACATAGATATGTAGATTGACCAGCAGCCATGGAACCTATGTCCATTATTTTACATTTTGCATTTGTATATAGTCTATGTATACTAAAAGTTGTGAAAATAGAGAAAAGAGGATAGTTACAAAAGACGGATGATTGGAATAATAGCATGAATTTTTAAAATTGCTGGAGGGAGCATATGTTCACTGGAGAGACACACACACACACACACAGAAGGAAAGTGAGAAAGCACACCCTGTGATGGATGATCACGCCACAATCCCATCTCCATTTTTCCTTTTAGGATTTTGGGCATAAACACACATGCACCTGGCGTTTTTCAAACCACTGGGTCTGGGATTCAAACTATGCAGTTGGCCATGTGTCGCAGTTGGCCAGCCACATTAATCTCCATGCCACTGGCTGACCTCAGCAAAAATGTTCAATATAATAAAATAAGCCAGAAGAATATAAATAAAGATTAAAACAAAAAAATCATATTCCAAACAAGTATATAGATGTATATTATTTCTGTAAAATATTATTAATGTCCAATCTATGATATTTCATAAAAATACAAAACTAAAATGTTAGAGAAAAATATTATTATGTCAGGGGAAGGTGATCTGAGTCTCGTTTCTTTAGTGCTTTGTTTTCTAATAGCAAGTCTTGTTTTTCTGGAAAGGCCTTATTTACCAATGTTGTATTTGCTCCTGTTAAAAGTGGAAAAATTTTAGTAGCTTCTAAAAGAAAGAAAATGGGGACTAGCAGGTGGCATGGTGGTTAAGGCACTGGACATTCCAACATACCCAACCACAGTTTGGGTCTCAGACCTGGTGACTTAATTTCTCACTTTCCCTCTCTCTCTCTGTCCAAATTAAAATAAATGACTGAATAAATGAAAAATGAAGTATTCTTTAAAAAAAAGAAAGAAAATGAAGAACTTAAGCTTCAAACTAATAAAGAGAAAATAGTGAAAATAAAATAGGCAAACAAAGGAAAGGTTAAAAAAGTAAGAATGGTCATTGTGAAGGACACTCACATAGTGATTCTACAACATGCACAGATTAATCACTTTATAGTTGTTAATTGAGTTGTCTCCATATTCTATGGCTTTACTATGACAGTGAAGTTTTACTTCAGTATTACTAAGTATGACTATTACTTTTACTATTATAAAAGAGGAAAGTATGACATATAACATCATAAAGCTATTTAGTAGTATGTTCAACATCAGGCAATTTGGCTACAAAATCCAATCTTGGAACCAATATCCTATTTGTCTCTGAAAAATGAAAAAAGAGAGAGAAATGAAAGAAATTCCATAGAATTCTCAACTGGGCTGGACTGAGGTATATATCATGCTGGGTAAAGTCTCTTGACAATCAAAATTATGTACAGGGATTGAATGTATAAATAATAATAATGATAGAAAAATAATAAAATTAATAATTATAATAAATAAAAAATAACTAAAATTATGGGGGTCAGTAAGTGGCATGGTGATTAAGGTGCTGGATTCCCACATTGCTGACTGTGGTTTGAGTTCCAGACATAGTGGCTTGCTTTCACACTTTCCCTCTCTGTCTCTCTCTGGTGAGTGCACATGCCTTATAGCAATTTTAAAAAATAAAATTACATAAAATAATTTTTAAAAAGTACAGCTCTATGCTTTTACAACTATATATAGAATTTGGTATGCAAAAGTTAAAAGGCAAAGGATGGAAAAAAATACATATAGAAAATAAACCAAAATAAAGATTAGATAGCCATATTTATGTAAAAATATGCTTTAAGACAAAAAATTGAGGACAAAGAAAATCATTAGATAATAAAAAGACTCTATTCACCTAGAACTTACTGCTTTGCAAACTTAAGGGCGTGTTGTAAAAGCGGGCCCTAAAATTTGAAGCAAAAATAAAGAGAATCACTATTGAGACTCTACCCTTGCTAATGGTGAAAAAATGCTGATGAAGTAATTCAAATAGGACCTTGAGCTTTATGCCATATTTCAAAATATTTTTAATATTTACATATATAATTATGATATTATTTTTAAATACAGTAGTAGACATTCTTGCTAATTTTTCCCCCTAATTCATATTATTATTTCTAAAGTTTCTTTCTTTCTGTGTGATATGATGGAGGAGAAAGGGAATGATGAAGAGAGGCAGTCACCCCCAACAGGTGTTCTCAAGGTGGTCCATTTCTGGCCTTAGCCAGCCATGGTCACAGGCATGTGTAGGGAGACCTCAGGACTTGAACCTGAGATCTTCCCATGTGGTTTCAGCATCACAGAGTATTTTATTACCATATCACTGTGTCTGGACAAATTCCTCTTTTTGAGGGGGAAGGGACTCTAAGATTAAATTTATAATGGATTAGGGCCAGCAGATGGTATAGCATGTATGTCACTGGACTTTCACATGGCCAACTATGGTTTGAGTCCTGGACCCTGTGGCTTAAAACTCACTCCAGGTGCATGAACATGCATGTCCAAGAGAATAGGAAGGGATTGTGGTGTGGCCTTCCACCCTGCCTCCATAGGGGTGGTTTCTCATGTTCCCTCTTACTGTTTCTATCTCTGTCTCACTATCTAGCAAGTGCATGCACCTTATGGCAAAAACCTCTAAAAATTTTTTTTAATAAGGGACTATGGACTTAAAAATTATATAAAAATCTTAAGGGCTTGACATATTACAATATATTACTAATTCCCTCCCAGAAAAATTACATTTCCAATATTGATGTGAAAATTTTGAGACTTTTATTTTAAAGGCATTTATTGTTTGAATTGTTAAATAGAGCGTTTTGTTTTTTATTTCCCTGAGAGATTTTTGCTATGGTGCACATGCACCTGCCAGGCAGACAGAGAAAGACAGAGAGACAGCAAAGTGAGAAATCACCACCGGGGGGGATGGCCATGCTGTGATCCTTTCCTCTCCATTCTCCTCTTGGGATCTTGGGCATGCACGCACACGCGCCCAGCGTGAGTTTAAGTCACCGGGTCCGGGACTCTAACTGTGGTCAACTACATGGGAGTCCAGCGACATAGTCATTACACCAACTGCTGGTCCCAGAGTAAATGTATTTTAAATTAATATATATTATTTTAAAAATACTTACATTTTATATAACTTATATTATCTTTACTAACATGTAATAATTATACATATCAATGGAATTACATCATGTTTTGTCTGTATAAAAATACAATGTGCAATGATTAAATCAGGGTCACTATAATACCTACCATCTGAACCATTTTTCATTATTTTGTGTGGGAAACATTTAGAATCCTCTTTTTAGCTACCCTGAACTATACAGTGAGGTGAATATAGTGCTTCCTAGTGAAAAAGACTCTAGAATAAAAGTCAGGAGTCTCAGAATTTTTGTTATTTGTTAGCTGAGTAACATCAAAAAATAAGGCCAGTTTAACCTATGTAAGATGAAGGACTTGGCTAAGATGGTACATGATTCTCAGGGTTCTCTCCTGATTTAGTACTCTATTTTTCACAATATTAATACCCTTGAGGCTGTGTTCCAGTTATTGGGATATTTCATTGCTTTGGTCTTTTTCTTAATGGTACTAGGCTACATTGGCCTTAAAGGAGGTGACTTAGAGAACCATATTAGAAATAGCAACATACTGGGACCAGCAGATGGCGTAAAGGTTACGTTGTTGGATGCCCATGTAGTTTTCTGTGTTTTGAGTACTGGACCAAGCAGCTTAAACTTTTAGTGGGCGCGTGCCCCAAATCATAAGAGAATGGAAAAGAAGGGATTGTAGCATGGTCATACTCCCTAGCGGGTGGTTTCTTGCATCTGTTTCTCTGTCTCTCCAGCAAGCATATATGCCCTATAGCAAAAGTCTCTCCGAAAGGAAGAAAAAAAAAAAAAAAAAAAAAAGGAA
>NW_006159757.1:3366078-3399400 GCF_000334495.1 Tupaia belangeri chinensis
GGGTCTCTATGAACATTTCTCAACAGACCTTTCAGTTGTGGGTGCTTTTTGGGTGATCCTATTGTCACTGTTGCTTTGTTTTCTAATAGCAAGTCTTGTTTTTCTGGAAAGGCCTTATTTACCAATGTTGTATTTGCTCCTGTTAAAAGTGGAAAAATTTTAGTAGCTTCTAAAAGAAAGAAAATGGGGACTAGCAGGTGGCATGGTGGTTAAGGCACTGGACATTCCAACATACCCAACCACAGTTTGGGTCTCAGACCTGGTGACTTAATTTCTCACTTTCCCTCTCTCTCTCTGTCCAAATTAAAATAAATGACTGAATAAATGAAAAATGAAGTATTCTTTAAAAAAAAGAAAGAAAATGAAGAACTTAAGCTTCAAACTAATAAAGAGAAAATAGTGAAAATAAAATAGGCAAACAAAGGAAAGGTTAAAAAAGTAAGAATGGTCATTGTGAAGGACACTCACATAGTGATTCTACAACATGCACAGATTAATCACTTTATAGTTGTTAATTGAGTTGTCTCCATATTCTATGGCTTTACTATGACAGTGAAGTTTTACTTCAGTATTACTAAGTATGACTATTACTTTTACTATTATAAAAGAGGAAAGTATGACATATAACATCATAAAGCTATTTAGTAGTATGTTCAACATCAGGCAATTTGGCTACAAAATCCAATCTTGGAACCAATATCCTATTTGTCTCTGAAAAATGAAAAAAGAGAGAGAAATGAAAGAAATTCCATAGAATTCTCAACTGGGCTGGACTGAGGTATATATCATGCTGGGTAAAGTCTCTTGACAATCAAAATTATGTACAGGGATTGAATGTATAAATAATAATAATGATAGAAAAATAATAAAATTAATAATTATAATAAATAAAAAATAACTAAAATTATGGGGGTCAGTAAGTGGCATGGTGATTAAGGTGCTGGATTCCCACATTGCTGACTGTGGTTTGAGTTCCAGACATAGTGGCTTGCTTTCACACTTTCCCTCTCTGTCTCTCTCTGGTGAGTGCACATGCCTTATAGCAATTTTAAAAAATAAAATTACATAAAATAATTTTTAAAAAGTACAGCTCTATGCTTTTACAACTATATATAGAATTTGGTATGCAAAAGTTAAAAGGCAAAGGATGGAAAAAAATACATATAGAAAATAAACCAAAATAAAGATTAGATAGCCATATTTATGTAAAAATATGCTTTAAGACAAAAAATTGAGGACAAAGAAAATCATTAGATAATAAAAAGACTCTATTCACCTAGAACTTACTGCTTTGAAGTAAAACAAATAGGACCTTGAGCTTTATGCCATATTTCAAAATATTTTTAATATTTACATATATAATTATGATATTATTTTTAAATACAGTAGTAGACATTCTTAGTAATTTTTCCCCCTAATTCATATTATTATTTCTAAAGTTTCTTTCTTTCTGTGTGATATGATGGAGGAGAAAGGGAATGATGAAGAGAGGCAGTCACCCCCAACAGGTGTTCTCAAGGTGGTCCATTTCTGGCCTTAGCCAGCCATGGTCACAGGCATGTGTAGGGAGACCTCAGGACTTGAACCTGAGATCTTCCCATGTGGTTTCAGCATCACAGAGTATTTTATTACCATATCACTGTGTCTGGACAAATTCCTCTTTTTGAGGGGGAAGGGACTCTAAGATTAAATTTATAATGGATTAGGGCCAGCAGATGGTATAGCATGTATGTCACTGGACTTTCACATGGCCAACTATGGTTTGAGTCCTGGACCCTGTGGCTTAAAACTCACTCCAGGTGCATGAACATGCATGTCCAAGAGAATAGGAAGGGATTGTGGTGTGGCCTTCCACCCTGCCTCCATAGGGGTGGTTTCTCATGTTCCCTCTTACTGTTTCTATCTCTGTCTCACTATCTAGCAAGTGCATGCACCTTATGGCAAAAACCTCTAAAAATTTTTTTTAATAAGGGACTATGGACTTAAAAATTATATAAAAATCTTAAGGGCTTGACATATTACAATATATTACTAATTCCCTCCCAGAAAAATTACATTTCCAATATTGATGTGAAAATTTTGAGACTTTTATTTTAAAGGCATTTATTGTTTGAATTGTTAAATAGAGCGTTTTGTTTTTTATTTCCCTGAGAGATTTTTGCTATGGTGCACATGCACCTGCCAGGCAGACAGAGAAAGACAGAGAGACAGCAAAGTGAGAAATCACCACCGGGGGGGATGGCCATGCTGTGATCCTTTCCTCTCCATTCTCCTCTTGGGATCTTGGGCATGCACGCACACGCGCCCAGCGTGAGTTTAAGTCACCGGGTCCGGGACTCTAACTGTGGTCAACTACATGGGAGTCCAGCGACATAGTCATTACACCAACTGCTGGTCCCAGAGTAAATGTATTTTAAATTAATATATATTATTTTAAAAATACTTACATTTTATATAACTTATATTATCTTTACTAACATGTAATAATTATACATATCAATGGAATTACATCATGTTTTGTCTGTATAAAAATACAATGTGCAATGATTAAATCAGGGTCACTATAATACCTACCATCTGAACCATTTTTCATTATTTTGTGTGGGAAACATTTAGAATCCTCTTTTTAGCTACCCTGAACTATACAGTGAGGTGAATATAGTGCTTCCTAGTGAAAAAGACTCTAGAATAAAAGTCAGGAGTCTCAGAATTTTTGTTATTTGTTAGCTGAGTAACATCAAAAAATAAGGCCAGTTTAACCTATGTAAGATGAAGGACTTGGCTAAGATGGTACATGATTCTCAGGGTTCTCTCCTGATTTAGTACTCTATTTTTCACAATATTAATACCCTTGAGGCTGTGTTCCAGTTATTGGGATATTTCATTGCTTTGGTCTTTTTCTTAATGGTACTAGGCTACATTGGCCTTAAAGGAGGTGACTTAGAGAACCATATTAGAAATAGCAACATACTGGGACCAGCAGATGGCGTAAAGGTTACGTTGTTGGATGCCCATGTAGTTTTCTGTGTTTTGAGTACTGGACCAAGCAGCTTAAACTTTTAGTGGGCGCGTGCCCCAAATCATAAGAGAATGGAAAAGAAGGGATTGTAGCATGGTCATACTCCCTAGCGGGTGGTTTCTTGCATCTGTTTCTCTGTCTCTCCAGCAAGCATATATGCCCTATAGCAAAAGTCTCTCCGAAAGGAAGAAAAAAAAAAAAAAAAACAAGAAGGAAGGGAGGGAGCGACGGAGGGAGAGAGGGAGGGAGAGAAGAAAGAAAGAAAGAAAGAAAGAAAGAGAGAGAGAGAGAGAGAGAGGGAGGGAGGGAGGTAGGGAGGGAGGAAAAAAAAATAGCAGTTTTAGCCAGGTGGTTGAGGTGGTGACTTGATCCCATATGACTGACCACGTGTTTTATGTGCTAGACCTGTGGCTTGAGGTGAGGCATATGTGCATGCATGACCAAAGCCTGAAATGAGAGAGATGGAGGAGAAGGGATTTGTGGATGACCATATCCCATGGGAGTGGGTGCTTTCTTGCTTTTCCTTCTTTCTTCTCTGGTGAGTTCATGCATCCTCTTGCAAATTAAAAACAAAGACCAAAAACAAATAGCAACTTAACAATAATTCTTTTTAAATCTCACTCTAGTAATACTTTTTCATTTAAGCCATGGGATACTTGCTTTAACAAATAACCTCCATTCTTTCAGTAGTTCAGCATGAGTGAGATTTGTTTCTTATTAAAGGAACAGTATAATATTGATATTCTTGATGATGGAAAACTTTCTTCTAAGCTGTGATGTAACACCTCTATTCTTTCATTGTCTCTCAGAGTCTTAGAGTTCTCTGCTTCTGGCCAACAGACTTGTGTATGAAGAGTATGGAGAAAGCATTGTATCTTAAGCACCTTAGGTCACATAAAGCACACACAATTACCTATGTGGTCACTCTGGTCACAATGCAAGGGCAGCTTGGTAAATGTAGTCCCTGAAGAAGTTCCTTTCCAGAGTGACTTCATATTATGGGAGACAAAAGCAAGGATTTCAACAGCAAAATTTGCCCCATCCTCTATATCAGTTTGGATTGGGAGATACTTGTTCAGCCCGTCCTTTAATGCTAAGGTCACTGTTTTTCATTAAGTGGCTACCTACGCGTGAGTTTTTACCAACTTCATTAAGCCATAAATGGAATTTGTGGAAAGTCCTGTCCTAGGATTGACAGCAGTACTTTTCCATTTATGACTTTTGAGTGTCTCTCATTATATCCATTGCTAAAATAGAAATGGTGCCAGAAGCAAAGTGGTTATTAAACCAGGCAGTCCTAGATGAATTTATTTGAAGGTAGTCTTTTTTCAACAGATCATATTTCCTTTGAATAGTAACTCAAAGTTTTTGTTCAATGATGGAAATTACAAACAGAGCCCTCATCTCAGCATTAGGAGACCTGGTACTAAATGCTTACCTCCTAGGACCTCAGTTTCCTCACCTGACAAATGAGGTTAGACCTAATAGTCTCTCAGTGTTCTTTGTGCTCTACAATCTCTATAGAGTTGGATGGTTGCACAACCCTTTGGCCCTCTGAAATTCTGCTTTCCTGCACTCAGTACACAGATGTTTTTATCCGCATTGACTATGCTCTTGTCTTTGCCAGCGTGATCTGTCGATGTGTTATCACTTCCTAGCCCCCAGGAGCTCTGTTGTAGTTTCTGATCATACTCTAGGGTTTTCATGAAGAAGCCTTTCCCACCACTATCTCAATGTCTGAAATGTAGTTGGAAATGCTCAAATTCCTAATCAGTTTCTTGAAGTTATACGATAACTGAGCTATTTAACCCTTTAGAACATATTGTCCAGGTAGATACTACTCTTCTTTTCAAATCTCATTTAATGCCCATGAACGTGATCCATTTGATGGGACCATCTGTTTTTTCCTTCTGCCAAAGACACTCTGCACACTTTGGCAGCTTCCCTAAGTGTACTCAACGACTCATGCCAAGTACAGTTGGAATGCTCCATGAATCCAAACTCTGGAAGCAACTGAACCAGGCACTATTCCTCTAAACTGTTGATTTGCAGTGAGTCAAGTAGCACTGAATTATACATTTTAAGGTGTGGAGGGCCAGGGAGGGGAAGTTAATGCCATAACTGTTCCTAGCAGACAATCTAATAGAGGTTATTTATACTCATAAAATGTTTGATATTTTCTTCCCAGAGATATATTCCCCAATATTGGGAATTCCAATTTCTGTCCACGTAAGTATCATGATGATCCCTTTTTGCACACATGGACTTCTAGACACTGGTTCTGAAAAAGGCATCTGACTCATGCTGGGTCAAGCTCAGACCTTCTAGAAGGAGGTTGGATTTAGAACACTGTTAATGTGGTATCTCTCAAGTGACTGTAGCTCTAAGAAAAACAGTGTGGGCTTCACAGGACCTTAGGAGTCTTTCCATATGTACTAGAAAAGGAAAGGCAGCATGACTTCAATGAAAGAGACAAAGGTGTGTGGGGAAGAAAAAAAATTCTAGCAGTGGAAATGTTGAGCAAAGATAGAGGTGTGATGTCATTTGTGCACCTGTTTCTTGTTTTTCCTGAAGCCAACCATATTTTTTAATTCCAAGAGATATTAGACCATTTTAAAAATAAATTCTCTTTTTGAATAAGCACATTATGTCACTTGCAGATGAAATATTAATTTATACCTAAAGGAAAAAGAAATAGTATCTTTTCAACCAAAATGACGCTTGGCTCATTAAGTATTGCCAAAGAATTCATATTAAAAATAGAATTTAAATAATTTGGAAGCTTCTTCTCAACTTCAGATCAACTGTTTAACTGATAGACGTTTTCATGTTTTATCTGCCACGTATATCCGGATTCTGGAGGGTTAATCATGTCAAATATGTATGTCTCTTTAAATTAAATTTAACTTTATTAAATAAAATAGCATACAATTGTTTTTCTGTTTCAGTATTAAACTTTTTTTTGAGAGTTTTTTTGCTATAGGGTGTGTGTGCTCACTGGAAAGACAGAGACAGAGACAGAAAGTGAGGAATCAGCCCCCAGGGGGGATGGCCACACCGCAATCCCTTCTCCTCCATTCTCCTCTCGGGATCTTGGACATGCACGCACACGTACCCAGTGTGAGTTTAAGTCACTGGGTCCGGGACTCGAACCATGGTTGTCTACATGGGAGTTCAGTGACATAGCCATTACGCTAACTGCGGGTCCCTCAGTATTAAAAGATTTTTTAAAAGATTCTTTCAAGTTTATTATAGCTCCTATTTGTGTAACAGGAAAACCCACAATAAAGTAAGATACTAAGGGCAAAGAACATTTTGAGAAATAAGCTAGAAATAAAGCGTAGTGATTTTAATGCCTTTAATTCAGTTTGTCCACACTGTGGAGAAGGAAGACAGTCAAGAAGGTAGGCATTATTTCTAATTTCTTTCTCAATAAATTTACATATCACTGACAAAGTCTTTTAAAAGGTTATTAAGTTATAGTTTATCTTAAAAAACAGTTAAACAGAATTCTACTAGTATCTCAGTGCGTGCCAGCTTCTAGGAGAAATGAACTACAACCTGAATATAGATGTGTCTTACATATTATTTTCTGGCTAACTTTTTAGAAAGTGATTTTTAAACATTGGTGTGTATTTGTGTGTGTATGTTGTGTGTGTGTGTGTTTAAGGAACTTGTTGGTACTATATTTTCTCTTCTGTTTTTTGTTTTATTAAATCTGACTTGTTTTAAATTGCAGAGCCCTTGTAGGGAACATGTTTTTTTCCAGGGGAGTTAGTACAGGGTCCTACCCACTGAGGTGGCAATGTGATAAAAGAAGAGTCTTGGTCTTTGGAGGTAAAGGTCTGTGTTGGAATCCAGGCTCCAAAAATTATTCATTGTTTTCTTGGAGCATATTATTTAACCTCTGAATCTTATTTTGCTCATTTCTAATATGATAATAAATTTGATTTGAATGGTGATTGCAGAATTGAAGGATATGAAACCATAGATACATAGTAGGCAGTAAATAGTTTCAGTGTTATTCATCAATATCCTCAATTCAGAATAGCAATTCTGTTTGGTGCTCAGCCTCTCTACCCCATAAAGTTGTCATGAAAGTATTGACTTGTTCCATTCTTGATATCTTAGGACAATATTATTTCAGTGTAAAGGCAAGAGGGTACAGAGAGAAGGAATCCTGTGTATAGCTAGGATGGAAAAGGCTCAACAAAAAAGCTCTATTCAGATTTCTTGGCTGAAAAATCTCCTAAAAACATTGTGTGTGTGTGTGTGTGTGTGTGTGTTCATTCCTCCCCCAACCCCAGGTTTTTTGCCATGCGGCACATGCACTTGCCAGAGAGAGACAGAGGGGGAAAGTGAGAAATTACCACCTGTAGGAGCTGGTCATGCTGCATTCCCTTCTCCTCCATTCTCCTCCTGGGATTTGGGCCACACATCCACAAGTGCCCAGCATTATTTTCAAGCTGCTGGATCCAAGACTTAACCCCAGTCAGTCATATGAGAGTCCAGCATCTTAACCTCCATGCCACTTGCTGCCTCCCATTGTTTTCTCTTAATAACATTCTTTGTTGGTAGGGGTGAATTATTCAATTTATATGTGCATTTGACCTTCTGTTATCACAGAAATTAATAAAGAAAGAAGATAGAAGTAGCTTTGTCTTCCTTTCTCAATAAATAAAAAAATATGGCATTTTTGTATCTTTTATTTGGTCAAAAATCAGAAAGTGGAAAAAATGCATATGCAATTTTAATGATTTTTCTATTCTATTTTTATTCTTATATAAAGAAAAGCAATGTTAAAAAGAAAAGTACATTCCAATTTGATGAATGAAAATAGCCTTTGAATGATGGATTAGAAAATACATTGCATTTATTCCATAGAAAAAGTCTCATGATAGAAAATAAATTTGCTCAATACCAAGGTTTTCAATTATTATCAAATAAACCACTTGAGTCATGTCTTTCACTATTAAAGTCAAGGAAAGCATCTGTGTGCTGTTTGTTGTGATTCATAGTGAATTTAGCAGATTAATGATGGCTGGGTTTAGTCGAATTTATCATTGAGCATTCAAAAACAATGTTAAGAACAAATTTTCTATTTCTTATTATATAAATCAGTACAAACAAATCACCATGATTTTTAAAGGCTTAAACATTCAAAATAAATATCCATTCTGCACATGCTTTAATTTTACTGTTCCTTGGAGAGTCAACCTTCATTTTGCTTACTACAGCATACTAGTCTAGGTGACACAGTGACAGGTACACAGTAAACACTACACTCTTGAAATGTTTTATATTGATAGATACGTGTACTTTGACCTCTAGTATCTTAAAATCTATGTCATATCTCTACTGTATTTTAACGATTGGTTCAATTGTGGTTATTTACTTGTCTGTTTCAGTAACTTTAACCACGAACACAGCAAACAAAAGTCACATTCATCCAAGGCAGAGAAAATACAAATGGGTTTGCACATAATTGACCCCAAAATGGCAAGGTAGATTTTCTGACATACCCCATTTGCTCCTATGTACTGTAACCAGTTCATATTCCATAACTGGAGAATTACTGTCAAGCGATCGATTGGATCCTACAAATTAAATATTCTTAAGTCCATCTACCTTGATAAGCCCAGGAGCTCAAATAGCAAAGTTTTTGCAAAAGGGTATTTCAATGGGGCCACAAAATACACTAATTCAAGTGGGGAAATGGAAGGTTTGGTACAGATTGATGCATTGCACCAAAAACAAAGCATGGAATATTTGATGAATAGCTTAGGTTTTCCTAACTACAGATAATTGTCTTCTAATCAGCAGTCCAAATACACACATATGGAGACAGATAAAGTAGGCACAGTAATAGCAATAAAGCAGCAGTAACCATGACTGCAGTGCCTATAAAGCGGAAAGCCCTGGGCATGAGGCAGCTGACACATATCTGGGCACAGAGAATCAGAGTACCCCCTACTATAGTATCTTCCTGAAATCCCTCTGGGATGAGAACAGCTGAGTGGACCAGGGCAGAGAGAAACCAAGAAGACCAGATCAAGGACGAAAAATCTCTCTCTCACTCAGAGTGATCGATTTTTTTGAACCTACAGAATGTGTAACAGGACATTCAACAAGATTTACATCTATGAATCTCTTCTGAGTTCAAATTTGCTTCTTCTTAGTAAAGGTACCTCTATGGTGTTGTCCTCCATGGTCTCTGTGTCTTTGTTTATTGAGTAATACCTTAAATATCTCCATTTATGAGTTTAAATATAAATTACTGAACTCACATGGGTTCAACTGGTAACATTGTGATGATCTAAGAAAATGGACAGGGACACTTTGATCTCCAGTTGCAAACACCCATTCTAACTGCAATAGACTTTTCAGGCCTTAATGTATTTTCTGTCTTAGGCTACCAGAGCTATTTGCACACAGAGAAGCACAGTTATCCATTTTTCTTTAGAGTAAATTTGTGTTATTTCATGGGATAATCACAGTAAACACACGTGCATGTGTGCACACAAACATATGCATGTGTCTCCATAACTACTCATAGAAAACATGCATCCCCCCCCTTCATTTATGCTTCTCTTCACAAGAGAAATAATTCATGCAGGATAAGGTACATTGTTTGTCAATCTTTTTCTAAATTTGGAATCAGTCCAGAAAACCCAGGAGGAGGTTCAATTCAGCTACAGTTAATCTGCAGAAAATCCACCCCACTAGCCCCATCACTGCTGATCTTTTCATGTATTCTTTATAAGGAATCCATTGAACTTTAATTAATATGAAAAATTCAGGTTTTCATCTGATTTAAATGTGACTGACATCATGCTGCTACTAAAAGCGGAACAAAGTACAAGCATGATGAAAATAAAACTTAAAACCTGGTGCCTGCCACAGTGTTATTTCTCACTGCCAAACCATCGCTAGCACTTCCTTGAGGCATGAGAGAGTGCACGCAAAGTATTTTCCAGGCATCTTGATGTCCATATGTATAAACAGCAACACACTTGAAAAATGTCTACACAGAGGAAGGGACACAATTCTCTGTCTCATGAATCGGCAATCTTTATTCCCAAATGTCCTAGTTAAAAATGACTGAAGCAACACAGTGATAGGTGTATGATTCCTAAAGGGTTAATGTGATAAAAGGTCCTTTGAAACGAAAACACATATGCACTGACACAGATCTGCCATTCACACACAGGCACAAACCTTGCTCTTCGTATTCAGCAGCTGGTTCAAAGCAGGCACTCATATGGTCTTGGAAAGAGCCGAGGAGCCCAGGGTGCTTTCCTTGTAGCTCTCAGCCATTAACATCCTACTTGCCCCAGACAAGGCTGCTCTTGGTGTATTCTGCTTTTACACACACACACACACACACACACACATACATACACACAATCACAGTATATATACAGTATATGAGTATATGACATTGGGATGTCAGGACAGCTCCTTACAAGCACTGATTGTCAACCTCCATCCTGTTTTCTCCACTGAACCTAGTATCCTGTCACAGCAATACCTAAAGGCCTGAACAGTGACAAGAACAGAATTAACACATTTTTCCCTCCAATAAAGAATCTTAGTCACTTTACTTCAAATATTTATAGTTATCAGATAAAAAAATAATTGATTCGGTCTGTTTTTACTGTCATGGTGTGTGTGACTGGCTCTCTTCCTCTCTGCTTTCTCAAAGACTTGCAGAATCAAGTGATTCCTGGCAATGGAAGGGAGGACCATCCCATTCCCTAGTGGAGTCTAATGAAAAATGGTAAGAAAATCAGGTACGACTCCAAGAGAAGACATTGAATAACCACCAGGCTGGATCTGTAAGAAAGTGTCCATGAGATAGATGCCTCACATACTGATCAAGTCTCTGGCATTTAACCATATTAAGCTGAAAAATTCACCACTTTCTGAACAATTGAACAAGTCTAATTGAGAAAACGACTTTTTAAAATGTTTCTTTGCTAGTAGGTTGGTTCAATAATAAATATGTGAGATATTTTGTTTGGGTAAAAAAAGAAGATTTACATTAGGGCTTGAATTCCCATGTGCCGGTCGGCCTTGGTGGAAGCCCTCTGTGCTCATCTATTTCGGTTTCCCAGTGTTGTAGACTGGGAGTAGTGTAGGTTGTCTCCTAGTATGTAAATGAGATTGAAGATCATTTAACCACTTGAAAATTCTAAATTAAAACATTTTGAGAGGGTGAATATTATAAACACATCTGAAATTCTGGTGGGTATACTTCAAATTTGAAGCATCTCAGCTTATTTTCAGTTAATGCCAACTTTTTTTTTCTTCTAATCTCTGATGAGTACACAAAAGGAATCTTTCCATACATGACCACACATGTAAACATGAGTCTACACATATATACAAATGTTTTAAGTTATAGTATAAATAAATATCATTAAAATAGTTCCATTTTAATGTAATCTTATTTAAAAAGAATATGCTTACAAAGATGGAAACCACAGCTTGGAGTTGAGAGAGCGCCATTCTCAGTCTGAGTTGCCAATTAGCTAGCATATTGAATGAAAAAGATTAGCCAGCAGGTGGTGCAGTGGTTAAGGCACTGGATTCCCATGTGGCCAACCATGGTTCGAGTCTTAGACCTGGTGGCTTGCTTTCTCACTTTCCCTCTCTATCTCTCTCTGGCCAAATTAAAAAGAATAATAATGATGGTAACAATAATAAATAAAGTGAAATAATTTTTAAAAAATATAGAGAGTTCTGGGACCAGCAGTTAGTGTAATGGCTATGTCGCTGGACTCCCATGTAGTCAGCGATGGTTCACGTCCCGGACCCGGTGGCTTAAAATTCACGCCGGGTGTGTGTGCATGTGTGCCCAAGATCCCGAGAGGAGAATGGAGGAGAAGGGATTGCGGTATGGCCATCCCCCCTGAGGGGTGATTTCTCGCTTTCTATCTTTCTGTCTCTCTCTGTCTGGCGAGCGCACGCACCCTATAGTAAAACCTCTCAAAAAAAATATAGAGAGAGTTCTGCCACTTCGTACTTTTTTCTGGGGGGGAGGTTCTTGTTTTGGTAAATCCTATGGACATTTATGTTTTTTGTCGGAGACCTACAGGCACGTGACTATAGTCTGGGAGGCTATACATTTGTGGGCTAAGGCACGATCTGCCTTTGTTGTGGATTATCTATACAAGGATGCTTGTATGGCAAGCAGCCCTGAAAAACAGAGATGCTGTCTACCTTCAGAGCAAAGGGCAAGCATGATACTACCCAGTGTAATAAAGTTCATGTCTCTACCTGGGACAAAGGTCAGGCAGGCTTATTGTTCATTACCGAAGATTCCTGTTCGTTAGGCTTGTGGTTCTTTTACCTAGACTGCAATGAGCTGTGCATGTGGCAATTACCTGTCTGTATTTTGCTGCCCTGTGGAAGGTAGGGGTTGGGGAAAATCACGAGAAATGATGATGCCCTGACTCTTATTACTGTGAGTAATAAACTGTCCTTTGTTTCTGGCCCAGTAGTCAGGGATCATCTGCACGTGTCCGTGACAATGTCAGGCTAACTTAGTTGCTTGCAAGTGGGGTAAAATCCCATACCCTTTATATTCTTGACCATTGAGTATTTGACCTAATAGGAACACTGATACCCTGCATGTTCATGATCATTTCTGTGAATATTAGAGAGCAGAAATATTTTCCTTTAAACTGATGCATTGGTAGGCCTAGGCTAGAGACTGAGGATTGACACACTGCCATGTCTAGGCCAAACTTGGCCTGTCAGCTATTTTGGTAAACACAGTTTATTTGAACAGAGTCATACATGTCATTTACATGTTATCTATGACTACTTCCCACATATCCTATCAGTAGTTGTAACAGAGACCCTTTGGGCCTCCTGGGCTAAAATCCTGACTCTTTAGAGAAAATGCTTGTTGATATTTATTATAGACCAAAAAAGGCAACAGAAAATTCAGGCCATCAGTTGATTTAGAAATATTTGAGGTAGAAATATGGGAATAAAATAGCTTTTCATGATATAATAAAAGGGATTTTGACAGTGAACAACTGATAAAACCTCAGACTATATACATTGTCTTTGTACGACACATTCAACCAATGTTTGTTGAGCCACAGTGCCTATCTAAATCTACAAGACTCAACTCATCCTCTGAGAAGCTGATCCTCATGCTATATTGAGAAATTTATTTGATGTCTTCTGAGCTCCTGCAGCACTTTATCAGAACATCTTATAACCATTTTTCCATCTTACATTGTAGCATATACACCTGGTTTCTTCTATTAGACTATAAAACTTATAGGGTAGAATCCATATCTGTAAATAGGTCAATGAACTGTTATTTCCAGGCTTCAGTTATCATAACAATAATCCAACGAAATCTAGAAACTGATTTGGGCAAATACTTTCCTAACAGTGGGAATGATTAATATGGGATTTTCTTCTGTAAGTCTAAACAGCAAATTAGGCTCTTAAATTGAACAAATTAAATATATTCTCTAATACATTCTGTGAAGATTCTCTTTTCTACTTCTTAAACTCCAATTACATTTCTTCAGTTGATTTCAACTTAATAAAGGAGGGCGATAAAGAGTAGAATCATTTTGTTGGCAGCGGAAGGCATACATACAGATTGATTCTCTTTGAGAAGGTGATGATGAAGATACAAAAAAAGATAAAATGTAACCAACTCTTAGAAGTAGAGAGAGGCTGACCAAATCAGCTATAAATTATATGCTTCCTCATGCTAGTGGGTTTCAGATAAGTTAAAGGGGAGTGCTGTAGACTAATCACACTGAAGCATATTTTCAGAAAAGAAGGATTTATCAATGTGGAGAGGGGTTACTGAGCTGAGTCACTAGAGATTTCAAGAAGAGATGACTTTCTTCAAGAAGAAATTTGAGGTGGATAATAATAACATTACTGAGTGATTTGAAGAGTCAGGCATTCTCCTAAGCAATTGAAATTTATTATTTAATTTAATAGTCATAAAACCTTATAAAGTAAGGCCGGTCACTACCTGTATTTTACAAATGAGGGCAAGTTGACTTAAACAGGTTAAGTAAGGCTTCTGTTCACACCACTACTACGTGACAGAAAAGTGAAGTTTAATTCTAATTAAAACCATTTTAGTCCAGGGGACTAAAGAAAAGGAAAAGAAAATGGGGTCCCACTATGTCATAATACTCCTGTCCCAGCCTTCTGGTTGGAATTACAAATGTGCATGTTGCTATAACTTGGTCTTTTTCAGACAGGATCTTGCCATGTTCCCTAGGTCAACCTGAAACTCATATTCTTTCGGTCTCCCCAATCCCTGGCATTTTAGGTGCCCCCCACTATGCCCAGTCTTTGAGTTAGACCTGGAATCCCACCTGGGCTTCCCATGTGTCTTAGCCTCCAGAGCATACGTTTTAGAACCTAACAGAGGCTGCCTCCCTAACATTTTTAGTAATTATATCCATCCCCCTGCCCTGCTGGGCATAGCTGTTACCCATTAGTCCCTACTGCTTAAAGAGAAAAGCCTCAGCCATGGAAAACCTTACTAAGGTGGGGTGTTGCAATGGGCAGATAATCCACAGTTTCAGTTTGATTTACCTAGGAAGTGGTTTAATCTCCTGGGACACAACCCTCCATTCTCACTTCAGCCATCAGGGAGTGGTCGTTCACGCTCCCCACCAACTCCATGTGCTAATAACGGCACTGCAAATATTCACAGTTCAGATGTGCTTCCTTCCAGCCATCTATTACTATGCTTCACGCTTGCAGTAAGAGTATTCTATTCTGACTGGGGCCACGCCATTAACATACTTAACACTTTAGAAAAAGAAGAAGCAAGCCTTAATCTAAATCTTTAAGATGTGCTAATAATAATTTTTCAGGCAAATCTCATTATTTCTTGATGCTCTCAGAACAGTCCAACTCTTAAGTAATTATGACATATACCAGCTGCTGGTCTAGAGCTCTAGGGTTTCAAACAAAGGTTGGAACCTCTTCAGAGAAACCAGCAGCTTGGAGGACAAAAGGCACAGAGGGAAGAGAGTTTGCAGTAACTGGCACACGCTTGGGTTTCATCTTTTCATTCTACATCATTCAATTTCACTCTGACCTTAAAAATGTTTTAACTGAAAGCAAAGTAAAACTTTTATAGCCAACAGGATAGGAAGGTGAAAAACTTTGAGTGAAAAGAATGACAGAAGCTAAACTAGAAATTCAAGAATCTTGAAGTATGCCTTTCTTATAGGACAGAAATTAGAGTGTTTTAGAGCTACTGACAGACATGGATCTAAGAATAGTTAGATGCTTAAGGAGTTTATATTTGATTATTGTTGAAAGTACCCACACCCATAAGGCTGACACTTGATTTTTCACTCTGGCAGCCAAAGGCTACCATCAACTTCATGCAGAACAATTGCAGAAGCTGAAGTAACACGTTTGAACATGTTTATTCTGTATCCTATAGTGACAACGTTTGTTTCTGAATTTTCAGCTGACTCCTACCAGGCTTTAATTCCTTTTCAGGGAAGAACAAAGTGGGTATGCATATTTTACACGGCTTCTGGCATGTTAGGCTTAGCTAAACAATGTGGTGTCAATGGGAAAGAAGTAATTGTATTTGTGTCTGACGACTTTACTAAGCTGCCAGTTACTTAAAGTTCAGGACTACGTCTTTTATATTTTTCACCTCTCATAAAATACTTGTAACAGTTATTAGTGCATCATAGGAGTTCTTGAAATACTCAGTAGCATGGATTGACACAACTATAGTAACAAATATTCCTAAATCTATGGGCAAGATCAAAATTATTGTTTTTTCTGTATCTACTATTCTATATAAAGACCATGAGGAGACTCCATCAGCTTCATTTTTATTGTTCTCTATAGTGTACATGTAGTAGAAAACTGGTCATAGGTCATAAATAGTGCTCTGATAGTGAAATTATCACTGGGCTGATGCTAAGCTCTCCTTCAGAACTGCTGTACATTGGGACCAGTAGATGGAATAATGGTTATATCATTGGACTTCTACTTAGTTGACTGTGGTTCAAGTCCCAAACCCAGCTGCTTAAAACTGACACAGGGCACATGTGTGTGCCCAAAATCCTGAGGAGAGAATGGAGGAGAAGGGATTGTGGCATGGCCATTCCCCGTCCCCACCACCATGACTTCTTGCTTTCTGTCTCTATCTCTCCAGTGAGCACGCATGCCCAACAGCAAAAATCTCTTAAAACAAAACAAAACAAAAAGACCCTATTATACAGCCATACATTTTGTTGGCACAATTTACATTGTTACATACAGTTTCCATATCCAAAATCAAATACCACCTTTCTCCTGAAGCTTGTTCACCAGAGTTACATACTACAATGGTATCCTCCCAGTTTCCAAGACTTGAAACCTAAGCATCATCTTCAATATTTACCTGTACTAGTACTTCATATCTATTCTGTTTTGAATTCTATGGCTTGCATACCAATCAAGCTTTTTTAATACATTATCTCCTTTTCATTTCCTCTAGCACTATTCTGACTTAGACCATCTTTCGTTTTCATTTGACCCATTTCAAAAAAAAAAAAAGAATCTCATTTGTTCTTCTTGAGCCTGCCATCCGCCCTCTCCAATCCAACTAACAGTTCTACCAGACGCACCTTCTACGTAAGCTCTTTGTCCAAAACGATTTAATGACACTCCATTGCCTAGTAAATAAAGTCCACACTTCATGTGCGTTTAAGACAGACTTTCTAACCTTACATAACAAGCCCAGTGATTATGATCAAGGGATTTGAGTCCCATTTCTTCACTTTAAAAAAGCAGGGGTTGAAATCACTTCCATCTTGACTTAGTGTCGATCATTTTTATTCCTTAACTGTTCTTGGGGTAAAATGTGCATAACATATTAAACAATTCAAATTTCATGTAGTTCCCAGAATAGAATCTACACCAGAAATCTCTAAATATTTTAAGGATTTGTACTTCTTTTCATAGTTCAGTAAAATTTGGGGACTTTATTTGCAGAAAAATTACATACAGACTTTATTAGGGTTAGCAACATGGACCTTCTGAGGCCCTATGGAAGTACTCTATACCTTTTTGTATTAGTCTTTTTAAAAAACAACAACAAAACATTCTATGTATCTACATTTTTCAACATATCTCAAATAATTTTTTGTTTTGTTTGCTTTTGCTTTTTTAGATTTTTCCCATAGGGTGCCATCCACTGGCTGGAGAGACAGAGAGAAAGTAAAAAATCTCACCCCCTGCCCCCACACCCAGTGAGGGATAGCCATGCTGCATTCAGTCTCCTCTTAGGATTTTGGGCATGCACACACATCCACCCAGCATGATTTTTGAGCCACTGAATCTGGGATTTAAAACACAGTCGGCCATGTGGAATCCAGTACCTTAATCATCACACCACCTGCTGGCCCCCTCAAATAACTTTGTGATTAATTAAAATAATGATAACCTCTATTGTCTTTCAGTTCAATTATGAGACATAAATGATCCATTTCCTAAATCTCCTAGCATTTTATATGTACCTTCTTCAGTATTTCCACTATTCTGTCTCATGTTAACTCTGTTCCACTGTAATTCCTATAGACTGGGAACATCCCTACCCCCCAAATTTGAAAAGCAAAATGATCCAGAATCTGAGACTTTTTGAGCACTGACGTGATACCACAAGTAGAAAATTCCATACCTGACCACATGTGACAGGCCGCAGCAAAAACGCTGTAATATAATAAACTGTATAAAATTACCTTCCAGCTGTGCTTATAGACTGTGTATGAAACTTAAATTAATTTCATGTTTAGAATTGAGTCCTATCCCTAAGATCTTACCATGATGCAAGTATTCTGAAATCTGGAAAAAAAAATCTGAAACATTTCTGGTTCCAAGACTTTCAAATAAGAGGTACCGAATCCTGTAAAATGCTGTAAAAGCCTTGCAAGCAGGGGTAGTATCTTACTTCCCTGTTTTTTCCCCCCATTCTTTTGATCCTAGCCCATCACCCCGGTATAAATCCTGACATCAAAGTTGTTGCAAACATCTATTAAGTCAGTGCACAAATGAAAAGCCAGGGAATCAGTTTAAAAAGCTCTAACTTTTCATTTAATTGTGCAATTATTTGTACTTTAACAAAAATGACACAGTGCCGTAATTATTATTTGGAACTTGTAAACTAGCCTAATGATAAGTAACTGGAAACAAAAGGTGAAATTGGACCATCTGGCAGTAGATTAGCTGTAGAATTTCATAGAACGTTTTAGAGAGAGGCTAGATTTTTGCCAAGATTTTGTGGTAAAATAATGTTACTTCCTGTGATGCTAAGGTCAATTTTCTCAACCATGAGTCCTGCATTACATTTGCAATTCAAAATGTTCAACTTTAGAGGACCTGTCTTTTTATTTAATTTGAAAAAAAGAAAGAAAGAAAGAAATTCCCTCTGCTCCTCACAGTTTTACTTTGGGAAAAGTAAAACTTTGAGAATTAGAATGTGTTCATAGAACACTGCAAAAGAACCATTTACTTTCCAATGTAGTGTTCTTGTTGAAGAATAAGTAAATAACCCTTTCAGGCTATGCATTTACTTCCAAAGAAAATAGTTGCAATATATTCCATCCTATTAAATTATACTCATATCCCTACAAGTCACCTAAAATTTAAGTTCTAGTTAAATGCCAGTTATATCTCAAATGTCCTTATTTAAAAACTAACATTCTGCTGGTTTACCATGAATACATTTACCTTACAATTATTCTGAGATCTTCTAAATAAGCTGTCCATATGTCCATGACTGTAAGAATCTAACATTGCATACTGAGTAGGAGTCTTCGCTTAAACCCTCAATCCTACATGGGTTTTAAAAGACGAAAATGCTATTCATTCTACAGTTTATGCATGTGATCTCAAATATATTTATCCCCTCAATATATTCTCTGAACTTAATAACAAAATTTTTAACATATGTTTTTGTTCTAACTTAACAAAATCTATTTTTGTTAAGTTATCTATTTTGTTAAGATTATTCTATGGTAGAATAATCTATTGGATTATCAGAAAAGTCACGAAGTATTTCTGCATAGAAAAACAGAAAAAAAACATGTCATGATTTTCCGACTACCCAATAGACATACTTTTCCCCTTTTATTGGGGATGGGGTGGAAATGGAGGAAAGCCAGATCTGAAATAAAAAAAAAAAATAATCAAATACTCCCAATCCTGATGGCAAAGAAAAAGCCATGGAAAACTATGAGGTGCTCTATTCAAGTTAAGGCAGGTCCAGGAAAGAATCTATGCTCCTTAAAACCATACTGCTATGGTTTTTGTTTTCAAGAAGCTAGTGTCGTGCTAACAGGAGCAATAGTCTTCACTCAAGTGAGATTAGGTGGTGCTGCCCTTGGAGAAAAATATCACTGGCATGCTGAGCTGGGTTGGGTCCTTAGGCAAACTGAGGAATTAATCAGCATAGTCCTTGCTACAGTGAAGCCTGGACTCGATTTGAAAGGCACAAATGAGAACTTTGAACTCCAAAATTGAGGCCTGAGGAATGGAAGGATCGGAGGTAGGCAGATAACATTTATGGACATCCTTTTTTGGATTTAAGAAGAAAGCACCTTTCTTAGAATATCTAACTCTGTATGTTCCCCTTCTGCTGCTCATGAATAAGTAAACTAAATGTGGTTTACTTTGTTAAAAAATATAAATAACTATGTAAATATACCCAAAGATTTTTTTGTTTGTTTTTTTGTTTGTTTGCTTTTGTTTTTTTTTTGAGAAGTTTTTGCTACAGGGTGCATGCGTTTGCCAGAAAGACAGAGAGAGACAGAAAGTGAGAAATCACCCCCAGAGGTGATGGCCACGCCACAATCCCTACTCGTCCATTCTCCTCTCAGGATCTTGGGCATGCACACACATGTGCCCAGTGTGAATTTTAGCCACCAGGTCCAGGACTCAAACCATAGTCAACTACATGGGAGTCCTGTGATATAGCCATTATGCCAACTGCTAGTCCCACAGAGTATTTTTTTTTTTAAAGATTGTTTTCGCCTTTTTCAAAAAGTTTATTTCTCTAATGAAAGAGAGAGGGCCAGTTAGGTAGCATGGTGGCTAAGGTGGCTGGATCCCATATGGCTGAATGTGTGTTTCAAATTATATACTTGGTGGCTTGAAAATGTGCCAGGTATGTGTGTGTGCATGCCGCAAATTCCAAGAGGATAATGGAGGAGAGGGGACTGTGGCATGGCCATCCATCCAGGCGGGTGTCTTCTAACTTTCTGCTTCTGTGATGAGCACACATGCCCTTTATCAAGCTATAAAAAATAATAATGATAATGATAATTTTTTTTAAAAAAAAGAGGGAGAGAAAGAGATGGGCACCCTAAAGAGGCTCTTCATGTCTCAATTCACCCCTAGCCTCAATCAGCTAGGGTCACAAGCACATTCGTGCACCCTCAACATCTACAGGAGATCTTGGGGTGCAAACTTGGGACTTTCCCCTATGGGTTCAGTATCATGGACCATTATGTATGCATTTCTTACCCTTCTTAGTTTTTAGCAATCTACTTGGTTATTAAGTAGAAATCTGTCTTTCTACTAAGTTTGTTTTGGGTTTGGTGAACAAGATGGGGACAATAGGACACATTAGGGTAAATGATAGTTGTCATTTCCTTTCTCAGTCATCTAACACAGCTTTGACAGAAAGGAAAACCCACTGCCCCTTCGCCCAGTGAATAAAGAACTACTAAGCAAAGTCACTGCAGGTGCTGGCAGCAGTAAAGAGAAGACCCTCAGTCCTCCAGGTGACTAACTTAGTTGCAAGAAAGGAGAAAGCTTCTCCCAAGACTATGTTGCATTGGTAGCTTTGGGCAACGATGAGTAAGGCTTTTCATCAGAGAGGAGGAAATATCCTTAAAACTCTTCTATGAAGAGCCAGTGACTTTAGTTCATTCAACTATCATGTAACTCACCATTTCAAACATTAGATACCAGTGCTCGAAACTATCTTTCTTAAGAAGAATGAAGTTATTCAGGTTTATGAAGAGAAGGAATGTTTCAGACTTGCTAATAAAGCTGTGTGTGACAAAAGCTGTTCCTAAGAGAAAATAATAAGTTTAGTCAATATGTGTGTGAGCTTTCTTCTAGCCTAGGTATATGGTCATTGGCAGTCCAGGATCTGGAGGGTGCTGAGAACAAGTTTAGGCAAAGTCAAGCCTTGATTCTCCTCTCCTGAAATGTAAGGGTCCCTAGCCCAATCCATTGAATATTAGGGTCTGGAGTTTGCTGAATCACACACACAGTCAGAAGCAGCCTTCTCTCCTTATGAAATAGCCACATCCTCCCACCTTTTCTACCTTCCTAAAAAGGCACAACCTTATTATTAGGGGTATAAAAACAGTCAGAGAACCTCACTCAAGAAGTCACAATTTGCTGTTTATTCAAAAAGATTATGACCTCACTTAACTATTGACTAATTGTGACCAAGAATGACAAATTTCTCTCTCCATCCTACTCCAAGACTTAGTGAGCTTCATGGTCTTGGTGCAAGATGTTCAGAACACCCAATTTCCTGGATAGCTGTGAACAGCTTCCTAGCCTGGTCAACATCTGTGACTTTCTATTTAGCCTAGATTTAAAGAGAAGTAGTCCCCAAATGAACTATCATTTTAAGTTAACTAGAGTCAAAATTTGTGTGAGGCAGTCCAGTAACTGCTAGAAGAAAATATATTGGAAAAGCTTCAGATATTGGTCTGGGCAATTAATTTGTGAATATTAGCCAGGCAGCAAAAGCAAAATAGAAAAATCATATTAATGAAACATCTGCACACCAAAGGAGTCATTCAATAGTGAGGAGACAACCTATAGAATGAGAGAAACTATATATTTGTGAACCATACTTTTGATAAAGAGTTACTATCCAAAATAAGTAAAGAACACAACAAATAACTTGATTAAAAAATGAGCAATGGACCTGACTAGGCATTTTTTTTTTTTTGGAGAAGTTTTTGCTATAGGGCGCATGCGCTTGCCAGATAGACAGAGAGAGACAGAGAGATAGAAAGCGAGAAATCACCCTCTGGGGGGATGGCCATGCCGCAATCCCTTCTCCTCCATTCTCCTTTCAGGATCTTGGGCATGCACGCACACGCGCCCGGTGTGAGTTTTAAGCCACCGGGTTTGGGACATGAACTGTGGTCGACTACATGGGAGTCCAGAGACATAACCATTACACTAACTCCTGGTCCCCTGACTAGACACTTTTTAAAAGGAGATTTACAAATGGAAAAGTACGTAAAAAAATGTCCAACATCACCAATTATGAAAAATGAAAATTCGAACCACAATGAGATGTTACTCACAGTTGTTAAAGTGAATATCATTAAAATGACAAAATAGAGTAAGTATTGGCAAGGATTCAAAGAAAATACTTGTATGCTGTTGAGAAGAATGTAAATTAATACAGCCATTATGAAAAATAGTATATAAAGCTTCTCAATATTAAAAATAAAACCATTAGAAATCATACTACTGATTTTGGTATATACCCAAAGACAATGAAATCAGTATGTGGAACCTTCTGCACTCTAATGTTCTTTGCAGTATTCATAATAGCTGAGAATTAACCCAAGTATTAACATATGACTAAAAAAAAACTTGGCATTACATATACATATTATAAAATACCATTCAGCCTTTTAAAAGATTATGTAACAAAATGGATGAACCTGGAAGATGTTAGGTTAAGTGAAATGAGCCAGGTACAGAAAGATAAGTATTTACTGCATTTTCTTACTTACATGTGAAATCTATAAAAGGTGAACTTAGAGAAGAAGAAAGCAATTACCAGGGGCTGGAGAAGTGGAAGAAGGAGTTGGGGAGATGTTGATCAAAGAATGCAATCAGAAGAATTAAATTCAAGAGCTCTATTGTAAAATACAGTAACTAAAGTTAATAACAATGTATACATTTATTGTTCTTGAAAATGGCTAAAAGAGATTCTAAGTGTTCTCACCACAGAAAAATGGTATGTGAGTTAATGGATATGTTAATTAGCTCAATTTATCCATCTCCCAATATAAACAGATTTAAAAACATGCCATACATGATAAATATATACCTTTTTCTTTGCCAATTAGGTATAATTCTTTATTTTCCTAAAAATATATTCTAATAATTGGAACTCAGCATTACTGAGAACTTGAAGGTTAAGAAGGGCATAATGATTTTCCTAAACTGTCAGTAAGGTATGTCTTGACGTTCTTTGTGTAAAGTCACCATCTGTCTTACCGGCTGCCTCTGGGGTGGGATAGCAGTTCCCTCAACAAACGCTCATGTTTGAGCAGTGCAGGACAAGAACCTACTTACATTCTTTGAAGTGACTATGGATACATGACAAGGTAAGCAAAAAAAAAAAAAAAAAGTTTGGACTGAAATATTAATCGTTGTATTATATGAAAGTCTATCTCATGGTGGGTATGGAAAACTGGTTCTCGCAACAGAATAAAAATTAATGTAAGGTAGGACAGTCCTGTAGCACAGTAGTTAAGCACAGTACATAGGGAGCCAGATCCCACATGACTATCCACAGTTCAAATCTTGGCTTTGGTGGCTTGAAAAACTGCCATGAGCATGGTTGTACCTGCCCTGGGTCCTGATGGGATGGAAAAATGGAAGAAAGGGGATTGAGGCCTGACCGTGACCCATCATGGGGTGCTTTAATTCTGTGGTGAGTGCACGTATCCTCTAGCAATTAAAAAAATAACAATGCAGGGCGAATTTCTGCTTTACCACCTTTGCAGAAATAAAGTTCTCTCTCTTGTCCCTTATCCGCAGAAGTGTACATAGATACCTCCACTGCCCAATTTTCCAAGAGTACTAAAGAATACATTATGCATCACAAGAGGGGACTGCTGATACTATCCCAGTGCTTTTAAATCAGCACTTCCACATTTAGTGTATCTCTGTGAAAACTGAAATGAACATAAAAGCCCATGAAATACAACACTGATACTATCGAATGTTCTGCCTCATCCAACTCTCCCTAGCCCAGAGTAATTGCTCTCTCTTCTGAGCCACTATGAGCTCTCATTTGGCACTTTGCATTTGAATCTTTTTATTTGCATGCACTCCCTCAGCAACCAGATTGTAATTCAGCTCAATTCAACCTCATTCAGTTTAAAATATTTATTCTGCACCTATTACATGTCAGGGACTGTGTGAGGTGCTGGTGATAAATAGCAGGTACGAGGTCCCTGGCTTCTATTAAACACCGTAATATATAGATGAGGAGACTGGTACATGAACTGAGTGTAGTGGGATAAATACAACCATGGAAGAACCAGCCACAGTAACAAAGAGAGACACACCCCCCACAACATCTCATTCACAATCCATCCTCAGCCAGTCAAGATTACAGGCACACACACGTATATACAGCACCTATCGGGAGACCTTGAGGGTGTGAACCCAAGACCTTCCCATGTGGTTTCAGCACTGTGGAGCATTCTGGCACAGTGCCGCGCCACTGCAGTGGCCTGGGCCTTTTTACTTTGTCTGTCTGAACTTGCAGATCAATCGGAGGCAACTGACCAATAGGCTTCAGAAATGTGGGTATGGGTCTGTAGGAAGCAGGTTGGATGTGCATTTCATCCTATGTGTGTCCCTGGGCCTGTCCCGAGGCCCACACTGAAGCTTGCTCTTCAGGTTTTTGATGCTAGTAGTAATTATGGAGAGGGTAATAAATCCTTAATCAGATATGTACTTTATTAGGCTATGCCAGTGTTTAGGTGAGGCTGAGGTTTTTTTTGTTTTTTCTTAAAATAATTATTCACTCAAACCGTGGTCAGCCATGTGTGATTGTCTAGAGCTTTTAGCTAGTACTCCACCTGCTGGCCTCAGGCTGAGTCCCCCCCACCCCCTCCAGGCAGTAGGCCTAAATTTTGGTCGACTCCACTAAATTATTCGTCCTCTGTTGTGTAGTTTCCTTTGATAGGTCCTTTGTTTGCTGCAGGAGACTCTAACTAGTCTCTTCTGGGAACCACAGGGTCCAGGAAGTGATCTGATGCTACCCACAGGGTGCCAGAGCTCCAGCTGTTGCCATGATAAAAAGAGCTGTCTCCAGAGGATAGGCCAACGTAATCTCACAAGACTGAGTGAAAAAGAAAATACTGCTCTAAACATCATCATCATCCACTAACTTAAACCAGCCTGCTACCTCAGGTACTGTGTTTTTGGTTTGTGTGTGTGTGTTTTTTTTTTTTTCCTCTATTCCAGCAGACCAGTGAGTGATGCTTCAAGTATAAAATTTACAACTTCCAATAATGTTTTTATATGTGTTGAAAATAAAAGTATCAATCCCTTGAGAGAAACATAAGAAATTTGACTCAAATTGTTTCAAACACTCCATTGTTTTTCAGAGAATATTAACGTAACAATCAATTGACTTCTCCAAGTTAAGCTGATATTGTTTGTCAGATGTTAGCGTGGTACCTAGGATGCTTTCCTAATTCAAATGGCTATCCAACCTTAAAAAGACTGCCTCCTCAAAGCTAGCCAGGACATGTCTCTGAGCTTACGAGTAGGGTGCTCAGAGTCTCAATAAGCTTCATGACTGGGATCAAATGATGGAAACAGGGATAAGTGGAGGTGTGGTCTGGCAGCAGCCTAAACCAGGTGGCCACAAGGAGTAGGAAAAGCAGAACTCAATAGTCAAAAAGGCAAAGTGAAAGGCAACAGCCAAAGAAAGAAACCAGAAATGTAGAATAGACAGGTAGAGCTGGTTATGGAGTAAACCGTGCTTGGAAAGGAACTATACCTGATTACACTGTGTAGTTAACTGTTCTTATCAATTTTCTGTGGGTGTGTACTGCGTTTTAGACAGAGTATCATTATGTCATGATCTTTCTGCCTCAGCTTCCAGAGTAGCTGGGATTATAGGCATGTGCCACCATGCCCAGATTGTTAGGGTGGACCAGGAATCAAACCTGAGCTTCCTGTATGACCTCAGGGTGCCAATCAACAGCATTAACCAGTACTATGGCTGGTCCTGCTTTTGTCAGTTTTACTATGCTTATTTTTTGTTTGTTTTAGGGGGTTAATTTTTATTTTACTTAATATGTATATTCGTTTGTTTCCTAGAAAATGATGACTAATACATATATATAGCAAATAAATGTTCTTGATGTATTCAATATGTCTTTAGTTGTAAGTCACTGTCTGAGATAGTAGGGGGGATTTAAACAGGTTGTGTTATTGTCTCTACTCCAGGTGAATTTTGTAATCTACTGTGGAAAATAGAACATACGTAAACAACTGCACTGCAAAGTAGAATGGAAAGGCTAAAAGTCTGACAAGTACACTGGGAGCTCAGCAGCAGACGTGAGCACTCCTAGAGAGAAACCAGAGATTTCAAAAGAGTGGCAACATTTTTAACTGGGCCATACGTATTGCACAAGGTAGAGATATACAGGGTAATAAAAACACCAACAGAAAGCAAATAGCAGACCCATATAGCTGTCCACCAAGGTTGACTGGGTGTAGAATGTTACAGTCTTAAAGCCCTTCAGTTTATTTTTTATTTATTATTATTTTTAGTTTTATTTCCATAAGGTACATATGCTCTCCAGAGAGTGAGAGACAGTAAGAGGGAAAGTGAGAAATCATGTTCCATGGGGGATGGCCACAATGTAATCCCTTGTCTTTTATTCTCCTCTGGGGATTTTGGGCACACACGCACATGTACCCAGGATGATTTTTCAAGCCACCAGGTCCAGTGCTCATGGGTGTAGTCACCCATGTGGCAGTCCAGCACCTTAACCACTACAACACCTGCTGGTCCCAGTTTATTATCAATTGTTTAATGAGAATTTAATTTTATCACTTCCATATTTTCCCAGAAATACTCTCTAATAAAACCCTATAAATTTAGGGACCAGCAGGTGGTGTAATAGTTATGTAGCTGGACTCCCACATAGTTGACTGCAGTCCTGGACCTGAGTCCTGGACATGGTGACATAAAACTCATGCCAGGTACATGTGTGTGCATATCCAAAATCCAGAGAGAAGAATGAAGGAGAAGGGACTGCAGTATGGCCCTTCCCCTGGTGGGGAGGGAGGGTGTAATTTCTTGCTTTCTATCTGTCTCTCCACCAAGTGCATGCACTCTACAGCAAAAATCTCTCTAAAGTAAAATACAAAAAAAAAGTATAAATTTAGTTATTTATGAATTTCAGCAAACATTACTCTCAAACTTGTTTTTAATTGTCAGAAGGCATGCTTGAGAGAGAGAGAGAGAGCAAGCGAGCGCGAGCGAGCACTCCCCAGTGGGGCCGAATAATGCCCCAATGTCTTCTCCATTTTCAGTACTTTAGGCCATACACCCACATGCCCTCAGTGTCTTTTTCAAGCCATTAGAGAGCTGAACCGTTAACCTTAACCAGTAGGCTATGGGACCAGCTCTGTCTCAAATGTTTCTTAAGCTCTGTAAATAATACATGGCCTCAAGTAAATTACTTTATTTAAAAATAAATTTATATTACTCAAGTTGCAGATTATCATTTTTGTTAGTGGAATTGGAAGAGAGGACATATATGTGAGAGTCTACCATTCCATAAGCTTATTAAGTATTTGGACATTCCCTTTCATGAAGTACTTGTTCACCATTATTATCTATTTCCTATTGGAGTGCCTTTTATTTCCTTATTGGTTTATAACCCCTCACATAGTACTTTATACATCCTGTACATGAGTGCTTGATAAAACTTACATATTGCAAGTACAGTTGATCCTCATTTTTGGTGGTAGTTATGGTTCATAAAGCTATCATGGACACTAAGTTAGCAAACATTAAACCATTGTTCCCAGAGGAAATACAAAGTTAGTTTACTATGAAGAGCTTCTGGTAACTTTTCAGTCACCTGATCAGTACATAACCTGTTTTCAATTTAAAGACTCCTATTCAAACATATAGTTTCTACTATACTTTAATATTAAACTCACAACAAAGAGCACTACAACTCATGCCTGAATTAAAGCTTTCTTTAACATGTGTATTGTCTCCGTAAGGCACATCACAGCCTTCTGGTGCTTAGGAACTTTAGACAGCACTATTCTTGGGGGCCATTTTACACAGTGTAACAGTCAATGAAATATCAAAAATGTCAAAAAAATTAGCACTAATTTCACAAAGAACAATTGTATACAGAATGAGAGCTCAAATGAGACAGCATAATGTGGGACCTCAGATGGGACTGTGCATGTTGGCGACTCGAAACTTTTGCTGTTCTGTACATGTCTGAATGATCATGAATGCTCATGACTATTGATTTTGGGGTTACGATAAATTTTAGCAAGTAGGTGAATTCACAGATTCAGAATATGTGAATAATGAGTTACTATACTATTCTGTAGTTTGCTGTCTAACACTAATTGCTTTCTATTGATGAGCAGATGCTCTTAATTTTAATATAGTCCAATTTATCATTTTTTTTTTCCTTTGTGGTTGATGCTTTGTGTGTCCCATTGGAGAAGCCTCTGCCCATCTCAGGATCATAGAGATTCTTCAATAATGCAATAATTTTAATATTTTTACTTCTCGCTTTTAGATGTATGTTCACCTGAAAACTTATTTTATTTATTTATTTTTTGTATGATAGGATTTAGGGATCATGATTTTTTCCCATATGGATATCGAGTTGGCCCTTAACTGCTTATTGTAAATATCATCATTTTCTTACCACGTTCATAGTATCACCCTTACCACAAATCAATGAACTAGATATATGTGTCTGCCTGTGAACTGTCCTGCTCCATTTATTAGATATTTTCTGCTTCTGATGGAAACCTGTTTTAATGACTGTAACTTAATAATAAACACAGTTGTTCTTTAGTGTCCATGATTTTTCAGGACCATTCCTCTCCCACACACCAAAGTCTACAGATGCTCAAGTCTTATATAAAATGGTATAGCAGTAATGTATACCCCATGCACATCTTCCCACATACTTTAAATCAAACTACTTGTAAGTACATTTATCATTGGATATTGGAGAAAAGGATAATGCATGAACTTCTTCAGCATTTCTGCTTTGGGAAGCCACCTCTTCTCCCATTTCTCAGTAATTGCCATGGCTCAACTATCTGTGGCTGTTTTTATCTGTGGCCTGCAAAGCCCATTGATGTGATGAACGGACTATTAACAACTTCTAGTAGGAACTTTAAGAAAGGAAAAATGTTAAGGAAAAATACAGTGAGTTTGATAGGAATTGCACTGAATATACAGATTAATTTGGGAAGAACTTGAGACATTAAGTCTGCCAATCCACAAACATGGTACAGAAGAACTAACTTAGATTTTTAATTGTTCTCAGTAATGCTTTGCCATTTTAGTGAATAATTTTCATGTCTTATGCTTATTTGATTTTTTGAGCTATTGTAAATATTTTTAAAATCTTATTTTGTTGCTATCTAAAAAATATGATTAATTTTCCTATATTGGCCTTGTATCCAATTATCATGACAATTTTTATCTAATATTAATATTTTTTGTAGATTTTTATATGCATACATATTTATGATCAGCAAAGAATATTATACTCTCCCTTTATCCTCATCCTTTTATTTTTCTTACCTGTTTTATTATACATGCTGAGACCTAAAGGATAATGAACAATAAAACTGGGATAAATGCCATTTTGTCTTCTTCCCAACCTCTTGGGAATTTCTCTAAAGTTCAACCTGTTATTTCTTTATTTTTTTGAAGTATTTTTACTACAGGGCACATGTATTCTCCAGAGAGACAGAAAGCAAGAAATCACTGCCTGGGGGGATGACCACATTGCAATCTCTTCTTCTCCATTCTCTTCTCAGGATTTTGGGCACACATGCATACACGCTTAGTGTGTTTTAAGCTGCTGCATCTGGGACTCAAACCATGGTCGACTACATGGGAGTCCAGTGCCTTAACTACCATGCCACCTGCTGTCCTTTCTAATATTCCACTTTTAATAATATGTTTGCTACAGAACTGTTACAGTTTCTATCAGACTAAGGACCTCAGTTTCTATTGTTGGCTTTCTAAAAGGTTTTGATCTATGGAATGTTAAAATTTAATTGATACTGTTTTTTTTGTTGTTGTTGTTTAGTTTATTTATGTTCTTCCATGAACAAGAGAGGGAGGAGGAAGAGGGAGAGATAGAAGTCTCAACAGAGTCCTGACATGATGCACTCTCAGCCAGCCAGACTTAAGTGTATGCAGATGCCCAGTATACTCAAGGATGTCTCCATATGTGGACTGAGAACCTTTCCTTTTTTTCAGCTTCATAGAGTATTACATCTTACTGCTGTGCCAACTTCTGCCCTCATTTATTGAAATGACCAGATGGATTTATTTTCCTGCAAATGTGGTAAATTACATTGATTTTCAAATGTGAACTAACTATATTCTTATAATAATATAAGATGTTTTATCCCCATTGTGTTCTGCTGAAATTTATTTCCTGAGATTTTATTCAGAATCTTTGCATCTGTAGTCATGGTACTTGGGATACTTCTTTCTTAGAACGTCACTTTCAGGCTTTAATAACAACATTATTTTATATTGAATTCCCCTAAGGGGAAAAAAAGATTCTCAGACAGATATTTGCATGTATGTAAACAACTCTTCTGATGGACTAAAGAAAGTAGTACTAAGAAATAGGAGTTTACCCTCTGACAGTCATAACAAAGGCCACAGACAATGCAAAGGTATCCCTGAGCTATACTAGAATGACCCTTTAGCATCATTGTTCCGTAAGGCCATACGTTTGGGCCTTTCCCTCCCCCTACTATAGGGCAGATATGCTTGCCAGAGAAAGAGGGACAAAGCCAGAGAGGGACAAAGCCAGAGAGAGACAGAGAGAGGGAAAGTGAGAAAGCATCCTCCAGGGGTTGTGTACCACAATCCCCTCTTCCATTCTCCTCTTAGGATTTTGGGCATGTATGGACATGGGCCTGGGGTGTTTTTCAAGTCACTGGTCTAGGACTTGAATCACACAGTTCATGTAGGATCCAGCTGCCTTAACTATGCCACATAGCTGACCCAGAGCTGGGCCTTTATAATGCTGAATAGCCCAGTCTTGGGATGAGGTTTCCCTGGGGAGGTGAGACCATGGGGGAAGGCATCTCTCTTTGGCCACTAGAAACTCCCATGGAGGCACTTAGCAGAAGACTGTGAGCTGCTGACACACATGTCAAGGAGGGACCAGTAACTCAGACAAGGCAGCAGAGTGCCATGCCACCCGGTAGTTCAGCTGGCCTCATAAAATGAATGGATATGCTACCTCATCTCACATTCCCTAGACGAGTTTGGTGTTATTTCTTCTTTCAATGAATGGAAGCATTCATTGGTTCATATACTTGAATTTGGGAAGTTTTTTAATTGCAGATTTTATATCTTTTATATAGATACAATTCCATTCAGTTTCGACTTTTTGTTAGGCTTGTATGAGGTTTTAGATTCTATAAATTTGAATATTTGTATTAGGTTAAAAATTTAAAAATCATCTTATTTTCTTTTGTTAATCTTGCAAATTATAAAATTCTTTTAAAATTCTTTTAGTAAGTAAATAGCAGTAGAAATAGTGGTTATCCCAGGAGCCATGCTGTTGGAGAAAGCCAGGTCAGAGAATGCCAGGCAGCTTTTGGAAGCAGAATGTCCAAGTCTTATAACCTCAAGGAGCTAAATTCTTTCAAAAATACTGAGCTTAGAAGAGGACCATGAGCCTCAGATATAGCTTTGGTCTAGAATTTGATTTCAACCTAAGCAGAGGATCCAGTCAATACCTATTGGACTCCTGCCCCAGAAGGACCAGGAAAACCATGAAATAATAAATTTGTCTTTTTTTTTAAGCTGCTAAATTTGTGCTAATTCATTATGCAGGGATAGAACTAATCAGTACATTGGAGGATGGCTTCATAGCCTAGGTGCAAAAGGAGATGGTCCCACATGGCTGATTGGGTGGTTCAAATCCTGGCCCTGACAGCTTGAAAAACATGTTGGGCATGTGTACATGCATGTCCCAAATCCTGAAAGGCTGAATAGATAGCAGAGAAGGAATTACAGCATGATCACACCCCCCTGAGGAGGATGCTTTCTCCCACGCCCTCTCTTCTTTCTCTCTGGTGAGGGCACATGCCCCCTGGCAATTACAAAAATGCTTTGTTGCATTGGCACTGTACAGAAATTAACAGTCATATTGGTCTAGAAACTTTAATTTTTCTATTTGTATAGGGATAACATACTGTATTAAATATATGAGGTCATATCTACATGGTTACAGAAACTAATACAGTATTCTCTACATAATGAATATATTTGAAAACATAAATTTTAGAAATACATTTAGCAACTAAATTAAAAAGTTTAATGCACATGTTATTATATTTTAACATTAATGAACAACATGTACCTCCAACCAGATAATATAACCTAATTCTTTTAATAGATACAAACTTTCAAGAAAGCTTAAGTTTATTCTATTTTTAATGCCATAAGACATTATGGTTATTTTGGTATATACTGTCAATGTTCATTTAGATTAGCCTGCATGTTTACCATTTTCTTTGACCTCTTTCTTCTTACATCGCATACTACTCATCTGAAACACATCACTCCCGACTACCATTGGAAGGGACTTCAGAAAGTTAATGGAAAAAAAAAAAACGGAACTAAAATGATTTTACTGCCATTTTTTTTTCAAATTCATGTATGTATTTTTTTACAACATATATTCCACGACTTTGTAAAGACTCTATTATTTTAGATTTTCTTTTCATTTCTTTAATGGGGAAAACTCGCTCATTTTTTAATCTTCCTGAAAATGTCTTCTCTTTATCATTCCCTCATTCTGAAGATTTTTGTGATATAAAATTTACTTTTTCTCACACATTGAAATAAGAATCTACCAATTTCTGATTTTCATTGCCACTATTGTGAATTAAAATGGTATTCTGCCTTTTTTTTAGTACTTTGACTTCTAATGCATAGTTGTCTTTGTTGCTTATTTTTTTTTCCTCCTTCTTTTAGATTTTTGCCTTAGGATATATATGTTCACTAGAGACAGAAAGAGAGGTAGTGAGAATCACTCCCCAGTGGGGATGGTCACACTGCAATCCCATCTCCATTCTCCTCAGGATTTTGGTATGCACATGCCTGGTTTGTTTCTCAAACCACTGGGTTCAAGACTCAAACCGTGGAATTGGCCATGTGCAATCCAGCACTTCACTTCCACCCCACCTACTAGCTTGATTCTTCTCTCTCTCTTTCCC
>NW_006159757.1:3399431-3407593 GCF_000334495.1 Tupaia belangeri chinensis
CTCTCTTTTTAAGACCTTTGGCCTTAGAGTACATGCACTTGCCAGAGAAAGAGAGAGATAGAGACAGCGAAAGGGAAAGTGAGAAATAACTCCCTAGAGGGTTGGGTCACACCTCAATCCCTTGTCTACCATTCTCCTCCTGAAATCTTGTGCATGCATGCATGCACCTGGCATGAGTTTTAAGCCACCAAGTCTGGGACTTGAACCCAAGTCATTCATGTGGACTTCTGGCCATGTAACTGCTACACCATCTATTGGCCCCAATTTTTGTCTCTTTTAAAGAGCTCGCCTGATTAGGTCACCCTTGGTGTGTGAGAATAATCATGGGAGTGACAGCTCCTCGTATTTACAGATCCTGCCCTCAGGAAGTAAGGGCATGGGCTCTTGGGGCCATCTTAGAATTCTGTCCATAACACTAAATAGATGGAAACAAATTTATTATTTAAAAAATGTAAAAATTGAAATCTAATAATGGCTACAGACAAAATACGTCTAAAAATGCTTTATCAAATAAAAAGAGAGAAAAATACTAAACAAATGGGAAAATACAAAGCACACAGACATCCAAATGTACTATTAAATGTATTATAAATGGATTGAATGATGAGATAAACAAAGCCAAAGATTTTTGTCAAGCTAGAAAACTAAACAAAAAATCTGACTGTGTTACTTACCATATAGCTATGCAAGTAAAATACACAGAAAGAGTAGATGGGAAGGATAAAGACATACTATTAATAGATTAATTATTTCCAAAAGAAACTTACTGTAGGCCAAAGAATTATTAGGTAGAAAAGAACTGGATAGTGGTAATGTGGTCCAATTTACTAGAAAACTGTAACTTAAAATTTGTAAGCATCTATCACATAGATTCCCCATATATAAAATCAGACAAGACTACAAGGGAAGAAAGATTTTCATTTGCATGACTGGAAATTTTATAACTCAGTAATTTCTAGAACAAGTAGACAAACTATAAGAACTTAAAAGATTTGAAGGATAATTATCAAATTTGTCCTAATGAATTACATAGAGTTCTACACCCTAAAACTACAGAATTCTCATTCCTTTCAAGTGCACATAAAAGACATAGTAAATTTGATCATATTCTGGGTTACAAAGCAAACACAATCAATTTCAAAGGAATTAAATAAGATAGAACATGTTTGCTGACCTCGATGCAATTAAGTACAGATCTGAAAGATAATAGAAAAACCTCATGTTTAGAAGTTGAGGTACATGTCTGAGTAACTCATGAGTCAAATTAAAAAAAAATCACACTGAAAATTAGAAATATTTTGAAATATATAAACATATACCATATGTGAAACTTTAAAAAATTATTTGAAAAAGAATCATCAAAAATGACCAATCTAAATCTCAGTATCAAGAAGTTGGGGGGAAAATACCCTATAAAATGAACCCACAGAACATATAATGAACAAAATACCAAAGACTTGTACTAGAAGATCAGAGAAAAATGTTGACTCTTTGAAAAGGAAAAAAAAAAAAGTGCTCAAAACCATTCCCAAAAACTAGGTGGAAATAAAAGGTATCTTTCGCTATAGGTGTTGGAAACATTGAAAAGATTATAAGATTATATAACACAAAATTATTTGCCCTACTTTTAAAAATGATGTGGACTGGATCATTTCCCAGAGAAACACTGGGTCATTGGAAATGTCATGACGTGTTTTTCTAGGCAAAAATGCATCATGACTTTTCTGATGAACCAATAGAACATCAATTAGATTTTTCAATATGGAGGTCACTGGTCATATTGACAAGGGCAGTTTTATTTGAGTGGTGAGAAATTCTAATTCATAGCAGTTAGTAGCAATTAGGAAGGGAAACAGAGCAAAGAAACAATTTGAATAATTTTGTAGCATATGGAAATAGAGCACTAGAGTAGTAGCTGAAGGAATAAATGAGGTCAGAGAAGTCGTTCTTTGAAAGATGGTAGAATCGCCATCGTGTGTGTATACTAAGGGAAATAATCTGATAGGGAACAAAATTTAGTGATGTTAGAGAAACTGTCAGAAATCACTCGAGATGTGTTTGTTCAGGCCACAGAGATGACCAAAAAGAAAAAAAGAAAAGAAAAATGTCTAAGTTTGGCTACAGATGGGAACATAACATTTAATTTACAGTGGCACATAAGGTAAATAACGACTAAATATAAACTCCCAAAATTATTACAAGATTTAAAGATCATTTAAAGGTAAAGTCCCTACAGGGGTTTAGTAGAATAAGACCATCTTATCCCAGTTTGCTTGACAAAATAAATATGAGCCAATTTTGATGAATAAAAAGGTGTTGAGGGGGGGCCTAGTGCCTTATATGAACATTTTATATCTACAGCAATTAAGATAGCTTGCTATCAGCATAGGAGTAGAAAAACAGACAAGTGACAGTGGAGAGACCATGGAGAGCCCAGAAACAGACCCACGTATTATTGGGGACCTAATCTGTGAGAGTTAACTATTGTGTTTGATTGTGGAAAACTCATTTCATAAATGATCTGGGATAAATAGTTGTTCATCAAAAATTTAAATCACATTTTTATGCCATAGCATACACAAGTATGTGGGCTACACGAACCAAAGAATGTGAAAAATTTATATTTACAACTAACAAGAAATAGAGATAACTGCATTCTTCAAAGTATTCTTATGAGTCCCTTTCACCTCACCCCCCCAGAAAACCTCTCATTCTCTGTGCTCTCATATTTTAGGCTCTAAATAAATTTGAATAACATGATATCCCTCAGTACGGTCTCTCTGATGAAAAATAGAATAAGAAAAAAAAAACTTTTAAAATGCCTTTGCAGTGACATTCTCTTACAACCTTGCTGCTCTGATTCATGTTCCCTCAGTTTAATTTTTTCTTAAAAAAAAGTTTGTATGCTACATAATCATGTCTACCTGCATCTTATACATGACAATTTATATTATAAACATGTTGTATAAAAACCCAATGGATGCTTCTATCAGCTGCATTCAGACTCAAGTGGAAGAACAAAGAGGCACTCTTTTGTACTAAAATTCTTCCACAGAACTTTCCTTTCTCTTTTCTGTCCTTCTCTTTCCAGCTTTGGTCCATTCCTCACCCTGTCCCATGCCCCACTGGGTTCATTCAAGCCTGGCATGTCTTTGAAACCAATGGGAACTCTGCAGGTAAGCAGGTAAAACTGAGAAATGGGACCTTTGTAATTCTTGCCTCTGCACCTTGCAGCATTTGTCAAAATTTCTTGAATAGAGATCCAAACACTTTGCTTTGAGTTTTGTGAGTGCCTTAGATCTCTGCCACAGACATGCTTCTAAAGTACTTCCAGCCCGATAATGATCTCCTGAGACTCCCACCTGCTCCAGGGCCACCCATTCCTCAGTGGGACTCGTTGGAATGTGGTATGTGTTTGATCTTTATTTCTGAAGTTGAAGTTCTGGCTAAGAAATACTGAGGGCATCTAATTAGCAGGAGAAATGCATATCACCTTCCCTATATACTACTTTTCTCTTTTACATAATTTCTATCCAAAATTAGCTCTGTTAAGGAGAAGAGGGGCAAGTTCAAATAAGAACATTCATGCTTTGCCATGGCTCATGTGACTGGTCAGCTGATTGACTCTCTCTCTCTCTTCTGTGCCCCCCCCACCCCCAGAGATGCGTTCTGCCTGCTTCTACACTATTAATAGATTACCAGTATGGGGCCAGCAGGTGGCATGGTGGTTAGGGGTGCTGGATTCCCACATGGCCAACCACGGTTCGAGTCCCAACCTGGCAGCTTGCTTTCTCACCTTCTCTCTCACTCTCACTCTCGCTCTGTCACTCTCTGGTCAAATTAAAATAAATAAATGAATAAATAAACAAATAAAGTTAAATACTTATTTTAACAAAACATAGATTACCCATATGAGTAGTCAGTAAAAGGCCTTGAGCCATTCATGCAGAAGCAGGAGTAGGACCAATCAAGATAGATTATAGTGTCAAAATTGCAAATTTTAGTCTTCAAATAAAAGTGATCCAAAAATGAGGTTGTCAGCAAACTGAGGAGAATGATTTGGGGTGATGTAATTTAATTATTATCAACAAGATAGCAATAAGCAAGAGTTTGATGTTAAGAGAGAATCTATAGGAAATTGGAGGCCGGAAGCATTGACACTTTTAAAAAATTAATTAATTTATTTTCATTTGGCCAGAGAGGAGTAAAGCAAGTGAGAGAGAGAGAGAGAGAGAGTGAGAGAGCGAGAAAGCAAGCCACCAGGGCAACCCGCAGTCAGCCATGTGGGAGTCCAGCACACTTAACTGCCCATGCCACCTCCTGGCCTCAGAAGCATTGAGATTTAATACATGGACCCTTGGGACCAGCAGTTAGCATAATGGCTATGTCGCTGAACTCCCATGTAGCTGACCGCGGTTCAAGTCCCAGACCCAGTGGCTTAAACTCACACCGGGTGCATGTGCATGTGTGCCCAAGATCCCGAGAGGAGAATGGAGGAGAAGGGATTGTGGTGTGGCCATCCCCCCCTGGGGGGTAATTTCTCGCTCTCTGTCTCTCTGTCTCTTTCTGTCTTTCTGGCTAGTGCATGTGCCCTATAGGAAAAACCTCTAAAACAATAAATAAATAAAGCATGGACCCTTGACATATGGTATCATGCCTATTGGTTTTAACTTGTGTTGGGGGGCGGTAGTTAGTGCCACCTTTCCCTTCTAGACCAGACACAGAGGCTAGCCTCTGTTGTTAGTCTATATCCTCCCTTGTAAACTCATTCTATATGTAAAGAGAATTAAGTCCATATAAATAATTTTTTACAGTCCTACCAATTATTTGACTTTGGCCATAATAGTCAACCACCAATAAAAATGCTAAATTTCAAATAGTTATATGCTATAAGACTGTCTAAAATTTGGAGCTATTAAACCATAATACATACAACCTCATCAGGTAGCAAGGTTCCCATCCCTGAAGGTAAGTCAATGCTGAAGGGCCAATTGCCATTTGTTATATTGGATACAGAGTTGAGTCAGATACTCTCAGTCATTTCTGTGAGCCAACTTTGTACGAAACATTATTACAGCTGTTAAAACTATCAGAGTGGAATTGCTCTATGATTGTACTTGTTCAAGTACTTGTGACTTAAGCAGCCTGTGGTGACCTGAAATTACATAGAGAATGAACTTGATACCTCTGGACGCTAGAGAGAAACAAACTAACACTGAATACAGCCATAGTTAATATTGTGTAAATTGAACTTTTAAACATGCAATATTTCATTCAGAATATAGAACTTTGCATTTGAACTTGTAATGCACCAGTGTCTGAAATAAAGCATTGCAGAGGTTGTTAATGCTAAGTTATAGTCCAAATAACATATGTACTAAAAAATAATCAGCACAAGGTTGGTATATGAATAAATACGGGACTAACTTGGAAGAAATATTTGATATGAACAACATTAATGTGTTTATTTTCTGCTATTAGTGTTTTATATATTACATTCACTGGGTTCTGATATAAGTTTTTACATCTAAGTTACTACTCAGGCTCTAAGTTTGTTTACATAAAATGTCTAATACTGTAGAATTCATGAATATATCCCACACTTAGGACAACCGTTTACTTTAGAAGTTTTGGAATAGGGTTAAATACAAATATCCTGTCTTATTATTCTACTAAAAATTGGGATATCACAAAACTCCATTATGTTCATATATACACTGACTTTTCTACATTGTCTTCAGATACCCTTAAATGGAATGAAACATTGTTACCAGGTCATACGTTATAACAGACCATTTAAAAAAATGTATGACCTCAACGTCAGTGACTGCATTGGACTGCATTAGGCAAATGCATGAACCTTCTTGGCATTCAAATTAGGTTCCCCAGGGGCCTGTAGGTGGTGTGGTAGTTAAGGGTGCTGGACTCCCACATGGCTGACTATGGTTCAAGTCCCAGACCTGGTGGCTTATTTTCTCACTTCCTCTCTCTCTCTTATTCTCTCTCTCTCTCTCTCTTTCTCTGGTCAAATTAAAAAATGAAGTTCAATAAAATAATTCTTTAAAAAAATTAGGCTCCCCAATATAGGGACTAGAGTGAAAAATCAAGACTTTATAGTTAGTCCTGACTTTCATACATACTCAAGTATCAGTTGGTTAACTGTGACAAATACAAAACAGACATTTTAGTCAACCATTCCACCATGTTAATCTAAGGGGTGAAGGAAGGAGCAAATTGATCCTTACAATAATGTTCTCAGGCAGAGATTGGGAGGATTACCATACTCTACCTTTCCTTGCTATAAATTCTAGGAAATTAAGGGTGGATGTAGCAGAATATGGCTTGAATTAGAGAAGGTGAGACTTTGACCTTTGCAGTCAGTTCTTACTCTTTACAGTATAATGTCTATGGGATTGGGGCATTCTTTTTTTTTTATCTCCCCTTAACTTACATCTCATTATCTGGACTAATATATATTACAGGTGAATGACAAAAATCATCCTGCTAGGCACTACAGGAAATACAAAAGCACATAATAGTTTGTAGAAAAATAGGTATGTTCTTGGGATCAACAGTTAGCATAATGGCTATGTCACTGAACTCCCTAGTAGTTGACCGTGGTTCGAGTCCCAGACCTGGCGGCTTAAACTCACGCTGGACGCATGTGCGTGTGTGCCCAAGATCCCTAGAGGAGAAAGGAGGAGAAGGGATTGTAGCATGGCCATTCCTCCTGGGGGGTGATTTCTCGCTTTCTGTCTCTTTGTCTCTGTCTTTCTGGTGAGCGCATGCACCCTATAGCAAAAACCTCTCAAAAAAAAGAGAAAAGAAAAGAAAAATAGGTATGTTCTAGGCACTATTCTAAAGGATTCACTTTTTTTATTAAATCTTTATAGGAACCAAATGAGTTTAGTATTTGTGTGTGAGTATAGGGGGGGTTTAGAAAGGGTCTTTCTATGTTACTATCTTCCTGCCACGGCCTCCCGAGTTGCTGTGATGACAAGCATATGCAACAGTCCTGGGATTTTAGGATGAGCCAGGAATTGAACCTGAGTCTGCTAAGTGGCCTCAGATTGCTGAGCAACAGCAGCCGGTGCATACTTGGGTATCTAGGCCAGGTTTGTACTAGTTTGATCCATTTCACAGTGCAACAACAATATTGGAGACATGGAAATGTCATCCCAGTTTGTACTGTTGTTTAAAAAAGTATCACCCTATTTGTACAACAAATAAATAGAAAATTGGTGTTTGGGGTACAGGGTCTGCATGCTAATTATTATTATTGGTCTAACTACTGCAGAAGACATCTATGTATGAAAGATACACAAATATTTGCCACACTTATGCATGTTAGTGGTAGAATTGTAACTATTGCATTCCTAAGTTGTACCATTGATCAATCAGAGCAGATGGACAAAAATGTGATGACAAGATATGCACCCTTAATGCACTGAGTCCAACTTGGAAACTGAGCTCAAAACCTGTATAACTAATAACTCAGGGGACCAATCTGTGGCATGCCCCATAGGAATCAGTTTCACCATATCCACAGTCACCACGGGAAATGAAGTGCCATCCAAACAATCCCCAAGTCACCTTTGAATCATCCTCTGTTTCATCCTATGCCCAATCAATAAACTTCTCTGCCAATTCTGTCTTCTAATTAGTTCTCAAAACCCTGTGGCAAGTGCATTTTCCAGAAGAGGCCAAGATGGAGATATAAGGACAGGCAGTTCATCTATAGGTAATGCCTGCAAAAGATTAAAAGAGAAAAGGAGAATAGGACAGGAAGAACAGGATTGTGTTGTATATCCGGCATTTGTGAAAGGAAAGGGAGGAGGAAATGGGATTGGGCTGAGAATTTTAAATAACCAGAAAGATCTCACAAAGTCCAAGTGAACCCTGTGGGGAACTTAGGATTCGGGATCAGCCATCAGAAGAGTCCCATGTTGGGTAAGAGCCAAATCCTAGTGTTGTAGCCATGCTCAGTCATTGGCTCAGGGCTACCTGGGCCGAGTGGATCTCAGTCCAAATGCAATGACACATACCAAAGACCATAGCTGGAGGAAATTGTCTCAATGAACATCTTACAGATGAACATCAAGGAGTTTCTTGACAGTGGCACCTCTGTGGCTGCCACATGCACCAAACTTCTTTCCATTCCT
>NW_006159757.1:3407918-3414436 GCF_000334495.1 Tupaia belangeri chinensis
TTCCTGCTGTTACTAAATTGACTCAGAGCCTTGCAGTTTTCTCCCTTTACTGAAATGTTATTCTAATTAGGGCTCTCAACTGTACTCTTGCTCACCTCAAATCCGTACTCTGTAATACCACAGCAGTCATCATCCTAAATGACAAATGTGGAAAGGTAATTCCCTTAAAATAGGTCCAACAATGACAGCCTTACAACCTAACAGGCAAGGCCCTTCTCTGCATGGCTGTACTCACTCTCTTCCCACTCTCTAACCCAAGGGATTGTTCCAGGATTGCCTCTTCCCATGAAACGTCTCCCGACTTCTTCAGCTGCACTCTCTTTTGCCTCTTTGTTTCCCCACTCCCGATAGGCTGTATGTAGCCTCATCACAGACAGAAACCACACTTTCCTCCCTGTGACAGCAAGCCAAGTTCACTGCCTGGAACAAAGTACTGAAACGTATGTATATTGAATAAATAATAGGGATAAATGAAGTATTTAATTGAAGATTAAGCCTAAAGTGAAGTTATATATTCTTACAAGTTTGTAATTTAGGTCGAACAGTTCTTGAATTTATCCCATAATCAGTAATTGCAACTTGTAAAGATTTTTAAAAAAAAATTATCATTTATGATACAGCATGAGGGGGAGAGAGGAAGAGAAGCATCCTCCTCAAGGTCTGGTCATACAATAATCTCCTTCCCCCAGTCCTTGAGCCTGTAGAATCTTAGGCGTTCATGTGCATGCCCAGTAAGTTTAAGACTGGGGAGTCATACCAGAGTCACCATGTGGAATCCAGCTTATCTTGATAAGCACATGACCGTTATGCCATGGAGAGGTCTCTAATAATAGTAATTTTTAAGAATCATCATCAAATAAAACTGTAAGACATGTTTATTTACATTTAAGATAGATAGTACATTTAAGATTTTGAAAATCCTATGCTTAGTTTGAGAATGCCTGACAGTTCACTTGGGCTGGATTCTCTAAGAGCCATTTATTTGGGTGATCTAAACTGGGAGTATGATGCCTGAGAGATAAACCAGCACCACCAGACTTATGAACTAATGACATATGTCAGAGGCAATAAAAATTCTGCTTAATAAATGTGTTAACAAACTCCTCATCATTAATCAGAGAAAATTCCTTTTTCCTGTATTTTTAGAGATGAAGTTATGTTTATGTTATTTTCTTATCTGCAAGCTACAAAAATTCTTTAGATTTATCCCATCTTCTGTCTTTTCAAGAGGAGGGAATAAAAGTATTTCTTTTCCTTTTCTTCTTTCCACTTTTGCGTAAGAGTTCAGGTGGGTCTCTGCACTGATATTTCCATTTTCAGTTGGGCAATGATTTACGCGAGCGTTTGGGGACCTTAAAGGAACACTGAGTGGGAAAAAGTAAAGAAAGTAAATGAGTGAGTCTGAGACTCTGTTCTCTATCAGAATCGATAAATTGTCAGAGTGCACATGAATGTTCCTGATAGAACTGAAGAGAAATGGAGATATGGAGATGGGCTCTGGAGAAATGTGAAACCTATAGACGCCGTGGGGACACCAGAATGCCTCCTTTGCCCTTGATCACCAAGGACACATGCTCCCTGTATCAGTTTACTCAGACACCTTTCTGCTCCAGGATTTCCTATACGACTTGTGCTGCTCCACTTTTATTCTTTCCTCCCTCCCAGTATTCTTACATTCGATGGCTGACCTTGACCTTGCAGTCATATCAGAGGTTTTAATTCTGGCATTCGGCTTCAGGTGCAAACTTTTTGCAATCTTGACCATAAAGTAAGTATTTAGCAACATCTATTACATGTCTAGATCTACTCAGGTACAAAGATAAATCATATATATTCCTGCTCTCAAAGAACTCCCGACCTAGATCCAAAGCTCTAGGAAACATGCTTTAGAGTAGCTGTTGCCCACCACATCCCATCCACCATGCACCCCATTTCCACCCCCACCACATTGCAATATACAATGAAACTATCACACAATGGGGTTTGCGCTTTCTCAGGAATCCAACACCTGCAGCTGATCTGACGGGAGGCAGAGCCCAGGTGGCAAAGCAAGCTATGCAGCAGCTGCCAACACGGACACGAGCCTCTGGCTCACCTGCACTCCCAGGCAGCCTGGCCAGTAGGTCAATACCTCCCATCTGTGGCCTAGGAGCTGGCGATCCCTGCTTTAGAGGAACACATGCAAATAATGGGCATATCTTAAACATTTATGGCCATGTGCATTTTAGATAATGTTAAATTTCATTAAGAATCTCTCACACCACAAATACATAGAGAAATTAAGTCCATAGAGATGCAAATATAATTTTACTCCTAGACACATAGTTGCCAAGTGCACAACATACATGGAAAAGAGAAGTAGAAAAATATTATTTAAAAATTATGTATTAAACAACTGCTTTGCATAAATAAATAAAAATCCAACCAACCACTGCATTGCCTTGTGTATGCCTTAGAAATAATTTTTTTGATACAATATTTGAATAGATTGTAAAAATTGTGAGGTCAACCATGCCTAGTAAAATGGGATTTTTACCTGAAATGGATTTTAAGTTAATATGCCTATCGTGCCATGTTTAATAGAACACGTTCTTCTCTTATGTGTAATACAATAAGACGGGGTTATTTCACAGAAGTGGGGTAATATGCTTATATTCTGTAATACTTTATAAGTACATGAATGTTACATGTGCCCTGTCATGAAGATTACTAATTTATTTCTGTTATAATATCAGTGCAATCTACATAAAATAAGCATGGCCAAAATGGCAAGGAAAATAGGAACTTGGTTTGAAACATAAGCGAGGTGCTGCTTTCTTACACTGCAGGATTGCTCTAGGATTCTTAGCCTCTCTGACATCAGAAACAATAACATTTATGTCACAAAGCCATAGTTTTTTTTTTTTTTTTGGAGAGATTTTCACTGAAGGGTGCGTGCGCTCGCCAGACAGACAGAGAGAGACATAGAGACAGAAAGCGAGAAATCACCTCCCAGGGGGGATGGTCACGCTGCAATCCCTTCTCCTCCATTCTCCTCTTGGGATCTTGGGCACGCACGCACACGCGCCCGGCGTGAGTTTTAAGCCACCGGGTCCGGGACACGAACCGCGGTCGACTACGTGGGAGTCCAGCGACATAGCCATTACGCTAACTGCTGGTTCCCACAAAGCCATAGTTTTTTGTTGCGGTAAAGGAAATAGAAATTATGTCTATTGAAAATTCTTGGCTTTGTAACTTTGTAATGAGGATTAGCAATAGGTCCTCCCATCATTTACTGTGAATGGAACCACCTGACCTTGGGAATGCAGTGCCTTTGTGGTACCCACAGCTGTTGGGGACTTGAACTACAACTATCCCCAAATTAAAATCTAGTCACTAAGTAGCCGTCTGTAGCAAGCAGCATTGGTGTTACAAATGTAAAGATAACCTTTGTAGAATCATGAAATAAATACAGACAGGTGATGTTTCTGTTGCCAAAGATTCCACATTTTTCTCTTCCTAGCCACTTGCTTTTCCCTTTCTGTGGGCTTGAGTTAGTTACCATTGAGCTGTGATGGTTTCTTCAGAAAGCACATAAAGTGCTTCTCTGAGTAAGCACTGTTTCAGATTTGCTGTCACCCCGTGGACTTCTGGACCCTGAGGCTTAGGTGACCTCGGCCACCTTCTGCTTTGCCCTAGTACTCATTAATCATGGATATCCTAACTCCTGTGGTGTCCACCACAGTCTCTAGTAAACCAGTTTGTCATGGCTCCTAATAATGATGCATTCCTTAATTACTGTGACGCCTACTATTATGTCTTTTTTCTAATTTGGTCTTGAAGTCACTTTGTTGAGAACGGCCATAAACCAGTATAGCCTATCTCTAGAGGAGCCCTGGGCGGATTCAGGTGTGTCAGTCAGGTACAGAATAAGGTGCAGAAACTAAAACGCATAAAACAACAAAAATATCTAACCTTCAGATCTAGAGAGTCTAGGAACACTGAGCGGAAGCCTGGAAGCCGCAGAAGGCCCAACCAACAAGGGGAGAGTGAGAGTGCGAACTAGTGGGACGACACCTTTATTAAGGTCTGCGTGTATCCTCAGGCCTTTCCCATGAGGCTATAGATTGACTAGTTTAAAAACACATGTGAAGGGGGGTTATTTACATGACTCTGGTATTAGCCATTAGGTTTATTATGGTTGGCAGCTGAAAGATGTGTTGGGTTTTGGGTCCGTGAGATGAGGACAGCTGTGCTATACGGTCAACCACCACACAGAGAGGGCTGTTTTAACCAGGCCAAAGGTGACAAACACAACTGGATTTCAAACAACTTATCTCAGGCCTAAAAATGGATGTTAAGGCAGCAACTATATTAAATTGATTTATTCTTGCTTACTGATATGACAAGCATCAGCGATATTAACTTACCAAATGGCTCCCATATTCCTCTTTGGCTGAGAACATTTATGTTAAAACAAAAACAAATAAATAAACCCCTAGATCGACTTCTTTATATGTGAAAATGTTAGCTTGTGAGGTATGATGTGGAAGATGTCTGGGGAAGAGTGTCAACATGAATACCTTGTACAATAAATTCACAGAATTTTGTCATCAGGAATAAACAGAGAGGAAAAAAAAGAAAATTGTTAAGTGGATAAAAGAGAATAAGGTCTGTGGAGATAAGTGGTCAGAAGAAACTCCAAGGGTCAGAGTAGCAACATAATTTTTAAGAATAAAGATAGTCTAAAATCCAAATTTTAGTTGTATAAAGTATTCTAAAATAAAATGCCACATTTCCCCCAAATATCTGCAAACACCTATTACTCACACAGCATTGAGTCAATCTTTTTTTTTTTTTTTTATTTAAGATTTTACCATAGGGTACATGCACTTACCAAAGAGAGACAGAAAGAGGGAAAGTGAAAAATCACCCCCCACACGCACACAGGGAATAGCCACAATCCCTTCTCTTCCATTCTCCTCTCAGGATTTTGGACATGTGTGCACATACATCAATCATGATTTTCAAGTCACCAGGTCCAGGACTCCAACCATGGTCAACCATGTGGAATCCACTACACTAAACACCAGGTTACCTGCTGGCCTCAGTGTCAATCTTATTTTAGACAATAACAAATTGAGGAAGTATTGATAATAAGCACTGGGTGTGGCTACAAATCATGGTATGTACTGGATGGTAGATTAATCCAAAATCTAAATTGAGTAGAAGCAGGAATTTAAAGACAGGTGATTAGGAATACATGCCCAACTCTCAGTGCTGTGTTGGAGGCAACTTGCCATGAATGTAGAGTGTTAACCTTTTAGAAATTTTGTAAGCCTACCACTAAACACAGCCATTATTTTAAAATTAAACCATATAAGTATAATTCAATAAATTACATTAAGAAGCGTAATAAATACTAAATTTGTCATCTCTATTTACTTTAGTACAGTCTACGCTCTTGTGATTTTTTTATGCCTAATCTATTTCTGTGGTGAAAATTCAATTTGGCGGGGGATATTTACACCATAGTCATTTGCAAACATTGCAAATTGAGCTTGCGTGTTGTCGTCCTTTTTTTTTCTTTTTTTTTTTTTTGCCATAGGACGCATGCAAAAAATCACCGCCTATTCCCCAGCTATTGGACAAATCTCAGAAGATGAGGAGATAGGTTAGGTGGCTCAGGGTATATCAAGGAGTAAATATGAGAAAATAATCTTAGAAACTAGGTAATCTCTAATGAGAGCTGAATTGCACAGGGATTTTTTTTTCACACTACACTTTTTTTTGAGAGCGAGATTTTTGCTATAGGGTGGGTATGCTCATGGAAAAGACAGAGAGAGAGACAGAGAGACAGAAAGTGGGAAATCACCCTACAGAGGGGATGGCTATGTCACAATCCCTTCTCCTCCATTCTTCTCTGGGGATTTTGGGCATGTGCACACATGCACTCGAACCGTGGTTGGCCATGCAGCACCTTGACCAGTACACTACCTGCTGGTACTCTTTCTTCACTTTATCACATAACTCCTGAATCTTTCATGCATGACTTGGAGTCATTAATGACCCATAAATCCAAGCCCAACTGTTTCAGTTCAAGTAATCTTCTCTTTTGGGTGTAAAAATGACATAGATTTTTTTTTTGTAGCTCTTTTTTTTTATTAAATTTATTCATTTTCTACATTAATTCACTATACACCATCACAACACACAAATGAATTTTCCATCCAAAATACACTGTGCATTGGCTCAATCAAGCACATCAACATACATGTTCTCAGCAAATAATTTTCCAATTCTTATGTCCTGCATACCTTGCCTTTTGTTTTGCCATCCTTGATTCCCCATCTCCCACCCTCTGCTATGTCCCATCCTCCTCCCCCATTGTCCCTGGCAGCCACGATTCCCCTCCATGCCTTCCCCCACCCCATTCAATTGTTCTGCCAATGAACTTAATTAGTCTAAATATATCCAATAGCTAGCACAGCTGACACATACCTATACATGAACCCAAGTCTGACTTTAGGCATAAACCC
>NW_006159757.1:3415682-3416197 GCF_000334495.1 Tupaia belangeri chinensis
GGGGGCGTACCAAAATGACATAGATATTTTTAACCCTTCTTGAGTCTATTCAGTAATGTTGAAATAAACTACATTTCTGACAAAAGAGATTTTAAATCTAGTCTACGACTATGTTGAATTTTGGGGGGATATTAGAAAATAAAACTTTCTCTTGGATTCCTTTATATAAAATCATGTTTTGGCTTTATGCTACATTTCTAAAATCATGCTTATTGGTCTTAAATCTTCTTCAATTATGTTAGCCAGATAAAATAATACAAGAGCATCTAACAAACATTACCTTATTAGAGCAATTGTGTACCCTCCTGCATCATTTCTTCATTCCCTAGTTCTCCAGTTTCTCACAACTGAAGTCACTGGTAACTTTCAAGTTCCAGCCTGACTTGTTTTCTGACTATTTATGGCTGTGGGGAAGTGGCTCCAGACTCCTTCTATAGGGGTCTTCAAGAAGTTGGTGGAGGGACCAGCAGTTGGCATAATGGCTCCGGTGCTGGACTCCCATATAATCAACCATT
>NW_006159757.1:3416342-3429224 GCF_000334495.1 Tupaia belangeri chinensis
CCCCTTCTTTTTGGTGTGTGTACATGCCCTATAGAAAAAAACTTTCAAAAAAAAAAAAAAAGTTGGTGGAAAAAAATACATGTTACACAAAAGCTGCACAGATTTCAAATTATTTTTGCACCAAAATGAACTTGTACCTTAATTCCATTTTCCGCAAACTTTTTGAAGTCCTTTCGTATAACAAGATGATGTACTGATGAATCCTCGTGGTTTTGTGACTTGATGTTGTGTCGAGGTTGAGGGTGTGTGCTGTGAAACCTGATTGCCTGGGTTTCGGCCCTCACTCTGCCACTTGACAGCTAGGGAACCTGGGGTGTCGCTCTCAACCTTTCTGAGGTTTCAACTCCTTACCTGCAAAATGGGGATAATGATGTTGTCTCCTTTATGAATATATTAGTGTCCTGCAGCTGCCTTAACAAATGACCACAAACCTGGTGTCTTAAAACAACAGAAATACAGTCTCTCATAGTTCCAGAGGCTAACAGTCCAAAATCCAGACAGGGATATTCTCCCTACAGAGGCTCTAGGGAAGATTACCATTCTTGCCTCTGCTAGCTTCTGGTGGTTCTCTGCATTCCTTGGCTTGCAGCTGCACCATTTTAATCTCTGTCTCCTTTTTGCTTTGCTTCCTCATTCTGTCAGTCTCCCCTGTGTTTCTTAAAGGATATTTGTGGGCAAGCAGGTGGTGTGGTGGTTAAGGTGCTAGATCCCACATGGCCAACTACACAGTTTAAGTGTTGGACCAGGAATTCAACACTTAAAAGAAAAAAAAAAAAGCACACTGGTGTATGTGTACGCAAAATCCTGAGAGAGGAAAAATGTAGAATAAGGTACTGCAGTGTGGCCATCTCCCCTGGGTTATGATTTCTCATTTTCCTTCTCTCTCTCTGTCTCTCTCCAATGAGCACACATGCCCTATGCCAATAATAATAATAATACACTTGCCCACTGGATTTAGGGCCCACTGTATGATCCAGTATGAGCACAACATTCAATAATGAATGACACCTGCAAAGAAATTTTCTTTCCAATAAGAAGATTAGAGCATGATCTATCTCATTGTGGACCGACATTAAATTCACTGCATGTGGATTGTGAATAGTCAGCTAGTGAATACAGGTGAGATGCCTAGAATAATTTCTTATGTAGAATAAAGTCTTATTAAATATTTCTCCTCTCTCTCTTCACCTCCCCCTGCTCTCTTTTCTCTCCCTTTTGTTTTTCTCATTTTTCTTTGTCACTTTTCTTATTTGAAGACTAATAATTATTAAATTTTCATATTTACTCTGAAATCTCAGAATTCAGTGTCTGCTGGGATCTCTTATTGTTTTTTCAACCAAAGGGAACCTCAATTTTGACATCAGGGATTCTGGAGCAGAATTCTTCAACCTCTACCACTGGAGTGCACATGAGCATCTGTTCTTGTTACCCTTCCAGAATACGTCTCTTATAGCCTTCCTGAGAATTCCTGTCTTTTACAGCTGGGTTGCCTTGCCAGTCTACTTTCCATGTCCTATAAAACTATCCTTGACCTTCGATCACATGAGCTCCATTTCTGGATGCTTTCAGCAATGATTATGATTTGAAATGACTGCATGCTTTACATTCTAGCCACGGACTCTTGTTTCTCTTTGCCAGAACCAAGCTTTGAGATGTTTCCTCATGCCTGTCTTATCAGAGACACCAGAGATAATGATAATCTGAGACGCTTGTACTTCAGGCATGTTGTCTGTTATTTTCTGACTTCTCTGCTGTCAGTTCTAAAAGGAAGGCCAGTTAATTTAGCTTCTTACTTATTCCAGTGGTTGGACCTGGGAAACTATGGCTTCTTTGCCTTACCTCATACCTATAGGCACAATTCTGAGAGTAGCCCCAGACAGTTTTTTTTTTTTTTTTTTTGGGGGTTTTTGCTACAGGGTGTGTGCACTCACCAGACAGACAGAGAGAGACAGAGAGACAGAAAGCGAGAAATCACCCCCCAGGGGGGATGGTCACGCCACAATCCCTTCTCCTCCATTCTCCTTTCAGGATCTTGGGCACGCACGCACACATGCCCGGTGTGAGTTTTAAGCCACCGGGTCCGGGATGCAAACCACGGTCCACTACGTGGGAGTCCAGCAACATAGCCATTACGCTAACTGCTGGTTCCCGCCCTAGACAGTTTTGAGAAGGCCTAGCTAGGATAATTTGTAAGAGATGAGCAAATAGAATAGAACAATTTAAGGATTTCCTAGTACTTTGCTGGGATTGTTATATATATGAGAAAGAGTAAGGTAATGGTTCATAACTGAGACCATTTGAATTTCCACTTTTTGGAGGGTCACGCATGGATTAAACAGATAAGTGTGCCATGGTAGAGGAAAGTTACATCCAACAATTCCCATATTCAAAGAATAAATAGGACTCTCTCCCCACAATAATTTATCAGCAATCTGTTTCAAATACATGAGAGTCCATTTCTTGGCATGGTGGTAAAGGCACTGGATGCCTACATAGAGGCCTGCAATTCAAGTCCCAGACATGGCGGCTTGAAAAATCACACTGGGCACACGTATATGTGCGCCCCCAAATCCCAGGAGGACAGTGAATTAGAAAGGATTGCAGCAGAGCCAAGCCCCCAGGAGGTGATTTCTCATTCTTTTTCTCTCTGTCTCTCTCTGATGAGTGCATGTATTCTATGGCAAAAACAAAACAAAATAATGAGAAATGTACACACTACTGAGCTTCAGAGTGGTCCTAACCTACTTGCTTTATTTATGCTTTCGTGCATTCACATTTTTATTAAAGTTTCTCTTTCTTCCATGAGCTAGAGAAACATAAAGAATGCCTAAAGGGATTTTTGTGCCACGATCTACTCCAGTCTCAGTCAGCCCCAGATCATGGGCACATGTGTGTGCCTGGTGTGCTCAGTGAGGTTTTGGGATGTGAACCCAGAACCTTTTCCATGTCATGTTACCACTGTGCCACTAACTAACTCCTACTTCTTGATTTTACACAGCAAGAATTTACCGTGGGTGATTTATGACTTTTTCAAGGGGTTATCTAAATACTTTACCTGACATCCGTTTTGCTTAAAGGGGGAAAAAAAAAAAAAGAAAAAGACTTGAGATCAAGTTTCCTCAAGGGATCACTTCCTGCTGCACAGAAATTACTTTACCGTAAAACAAAAAGTGCATTACCGTAGGACTATAATGCATTAGGAGGGATTGCAGTAACTAGAAAAAAAAAAATCTGGTAGGATTAGCTCAGTGTGGTACCATATTGCACATATTTCCAAGTTTAGTCATATTATACTACATTGAACTTTTCAGGTTATTGATTTTCTGTACAATCTTGTTAAGATGGTTTAATAGCTGTTCAGAAAAGTTCCTAATTGAAAAACGAAAGCTAGAAAAGTAACTTTTAGAGTTCTACTAATTAAACATCCTTTCACTGGGAGGTAGTTTCCCTCACTTTGTATTAATTTTCTGGGCTTTTAGGAAGTGAATGCAACTCGTTTAATGAAGACAGAGGTGTGATGCATTCCCTATGTTTTGAAAGCTTCAAAAGGAGTCTTTCCAGCTGACCCTGTCAAGATTTCAGCATGATATTAGTTTTCTGTAAACAGTGACAGACTCCTCAGAGTTCTTCCATGACTTCAGAAGTTGCCAAAGGATATTCATCTTCCCTCCTAAGTCATATGCTAGTCATGACATTCCTTATTTATGTCCCTACATATTATGTACAGTCCCTTAGTGATGAAGGTTTGAGAAATAGAGCCAATCAATTTAAGATGTGGTTTAGCTTCAAATGACCTCATGTCAAAAACAATAATAGGGACGGGAACCAGCAGTTAGCGTAATGACTATGTCGCTGGGCTCCCACATAGTCGACCGCGGTTCGCATCCCGGACTCGGTGGCTTAAAACTCTCACCGGGCACGTGTGCATGCGTGCCCAAGATCCCAAGAGGAGAATGGAGGAGAAGGGATTGCGGCGTGACCATCCCCTCTGGGAGGGTCATTTCTTGCTTTCTGTCTCTATGTCTTTCTCTGTCTGTCTGGCGAGCGCACTCGCCCTATAGCGAAAACCTCTCAAAAAAAACCAAAACAAAACAAAAAAACAATAATAGGGGACCGGCAGTTAGCGTAATGGCTATGTCACTGAACTCCCATGTAGTCAACCACGGTTCGCATCCCGGACCCCGTGGCTTAAAACTCATGCTGGGCACGTGTGCGTGCATCGTGCATGCCCAAGATCCTGAGAAGAGAACGGAGGAGAAGGGATTGCGGTGGCATGGCGATCCCCCCGGGGGGTGATTTCTCGCTTTCTGTCTCTCTGTCTCTCTCTGTCTGTCTGGCAAGCCCACGCGCCCTAAAGCAAAAAAAAAAACAAAACAAACAAACAAAAAAAACAATAATAGCTAAAAGTGACAGAAATTCATTTTTTTCTTATGTTCTTGACATCTGAAGTCAGGACATGCTGAGCTGAAATGGCATTGTGTGATGTGAGGGACCCAGGCTCCCTGGATCTTGTGTATCTCCATCATCCTCAACATGGTGCTTTCACCTCATAGTTTGTGTTAGTTGCTCATGCGCCAGTCATCAAATGTGCATTCCTGGGAGAAAGAAGGGGCAAAGAAAAACACATTATGGGAGCCAGCAGGTGGAGTAGTAGTGAAGGTGCTAGATTCCACATGGCTGAACGCAGTTTGAGTCCCAGGTCCAGGAGCTTGAAAATCATACTGTGTGTGTATCTGCCTCTCTATCTCCAAAATCTGAAGAAGAGACTAGAGAAGAAGGGATCGTGGTGTGGCCATCCTCCCTGAGAGATAATTTAATTTTTTCTTTCTTTTTTTTTTTTGGAGAGGTTTTTGCTATAGGGTACATGTGCACTCGCCAGACAGACAGAGAGAGACAGAGAGACAGAAAGTGAGAAATCACCCTCCGGGGGGATGGCCACGCCGCAATCCCTTCTCTTCCATTCTCCTCTCAGGATCTTGGGACACACACGCACCCGGTGTGAGTTTAAGCCACTGGGTCCAGGACTCGAACCGCGGTCGACTACATGGGAGTCAAGCTACATAGCCGTTACGCGAACTGCTGGTCCCTCTTTAGATAAGTTTTAATGTACTACTAGAAGTTGTATTTACATAATATCCTTTTGTCCTTTGGCTGAGAACAAGTGTAAATGTTGTGTTTTTAGTTTTGCAGTGTGAAAATAGAGACTTTATGTAGTAAACAATACAAAAATTGAAAAAAAATACAAATGAATTTTTTTTTCTAAAATTCTTCCAAGAAGTATTGATAATAGCGTATATGTTTCTAATTTTAAATCCATGTAATATATAAGACTATAAAATGTGTTTGCTGGTGAAATAGCTTATATTTCTTCCTATGTTTATATAGAATCAATATACAAAGATATATATTAGATTGTCAGAAAAGTCATGACAAAATGCATCATGACTTTTCTGACAACCCAATATATAAAAAAGTACATTATTTTTTTAAAAAATTATTTCTTCCATGAGAGAAGGAGAGAGAGAGAAAAGGGATTTTTAGCAGGGTTCTCCCATCACAATTCTCCCTCAGTCTCAATCAGCTAGGCACATGGGCACACATTTGCATCTGGGGTGTACAGGAGAACTTGGGAAGGGAACCTGGGATCTTCTCATGTGGCCTCAGCACTGAAGAGCATTGTGGTACCACTGTGCCCCTACACTTGGTCAATGACGTTGTTTTATATGGCTATGTAATGTTCCATTGCAGAACATTAACATAAACAATGGCTCTTGAAGTATGGTCCCTAGACCAGGAGCAAATACATCACCTGGGAACTTTTTTGAACTTCAAATTCCAGACAATACCCTAATTTCCTTAAAAACATGACCTCTGTTAATATTAGGTTGTCCCAAAAGTCTGGATGCATTTTTGCGTAGAAATACATAGAAAATACATCATAATTTTTCCAATGAACCAATAGTTATTTCAGTTATTTTTTTCTATTAAAACTTAATCATATTAATATGCAGGTACAGATTAGTAGCCTTGGTATTTGTTAATACTATAAAAGGTCTGTAATTTTTCTTTGCCTGAAAGCCAATGAGTATGATGAATGCCGACAGAAGACCCAACACAAAGGTTTTATCACTCACAGCACAGCAGGCAGCCAGAGCTTCATGTTCTCCCTTTAACATCCCATGGGGATGATGCAGCGGTAAGGCCAGACAGATTCTGCTCATGCAGCGGGTTTAGGAAACCCCAATATTTTAAAGGAGTGATAAGAAAGCCTGCTCAATCCTTGCCCTAGAGGGAGATATTATCTTCATTATATTGGCCAGCAAAAAAATATGCCTTCTGACCGTCTCTCTATCTTCATTCTAAAATCGTCCTTGACAAGATAGCCTGGAAGAAAGTTGTCAGTGTGTCTGTTCACAAAATGTATAGATATGTAGGAGTTTCATAGAGAATTGTCTTGCAACCGTATATAAATCCCCACCATGAAAAGTTCAGTGCTAGCCTCACAGTTGCTTCCCTGTAGGCAGCCAGTGTCCTGTCATCCTCTCTGGGATATCTGCTCTCCTGAATTAACACTGGTGACATCATAGACCAGGTGGCAGAGATGGAAAATCCAGGAAACCTTCATTGAGAACCAGTTGAGAGTTCCTTGGACTAAGCAATATGACATACATAATGTATGCCACAAAACCAACTAACCAACCAGTCAACCAGACAAACTACAAACAGCAAAAGTTTAGGATGAAAACAGCTGTTTCTATATGGGAATTTTTCTATCCAGTAATCAGTGTATGCTTCCCGAATCTCTCCCATAGGCTTTCTTTGTGATAGGTACGGTGCTGGTGATGTTACCCAACTGTGGTATCAGCACAGAGCAGGAGAAGAAAGGATAAAGGTCCTTCGTGTTTGAGGCTTAGTTATGCTTTATGAGATATTTTAATTTTACAGAACATAAAAGCATGAGCAAACATAGCTAGTGAAATATATTCCAAGACAAATTCAAATTTATCATTATCATCATTCACATCATCAGGACACATATTTTCTAGGGTGTGTTGTTCTCTTTTTTTTTTTTTTTTTTGGAGAGATTTTCATTGTAGGGCGCGTGCGCTCGCCAGACAGACAGAGAGAGACATAGAGACAGAAAGCGAGAAATCACCCCCGGGGGGATGGTCACGCTGCAATCCCTTCTCCTCCATTCTCCTCTCAGGATCTTGGGCATGCACGCACATGCGCCCGGCATGAGTTTTAAGCCACCGGGTCCGGGACACGAACCGCGGTCGACTATGTGGGAGTCCAGCGACATAGCCATTATGCTAACTGCTGGTTCCCTAGGGTGTGTTGTTCTCTTAAAGCTGATCATAAAAGCCACTTGTACAACTTCTTCCTGAGTTTGGCAATCTCAATGAATTTCAGATTTGGGTTAGAGTTTCTCTTCATATTTCATCAAAGTATTTCAAACCACAAAGATATTTCTCTATCTTTTCCATCTCAACATTCATATTTACATTCTCAAACTTGCTAGATCTTTCATTCTATAGGACTACAAGTTTCTACAGCTGGGGTATTCGTTTATTTATACCAGCTTATCCTTCTATAGAACTCATATCTAATATAGAATTTAGTTTGTTTTTCAATAGAATTACTGAGAAGCATCTTTAGTCATTTTTCTATGACCATCTTGGGCATGGTGGTACCCTCCTTATGGCAAAAACCATATTTATGGCAATCCCAAAGGTTTTACCTCTTATGTGAGCTTTACTAGGTTCTTCTAAAACAGTAGCTCTTTTTTTTTTTTAAGATTTATTTATTTATTTATCTACCTATTTATTTATTTATTTTCAGTTCTTAGTATAGGTTGTATGCACTTACCAGGGAGAGAAAGAGATCATCCTAAGGAGGATGGCCAAGCCACAAACCCCTCTCCTCCATTCTCCTCCTGGAATTTTGAGTGCACACATATGTACCCAGCATGATTTTATTTTTTTTTAATTTTTGGAGAGGTTTTTTTGCTATAGTGTGTGTGTGCTCGCCAGACAGAGAGAGACAGAGAGACAGAAAGCAGGAAATCACCCCCCAGGGGGCATGGCCACACCGCAATCCCTTCTCCTCCATTCTCCTCTCGGGATCTTGGGCATGCATGCCCACGTGCCCGGCGTGAGTTTTAAGTCACCAGGTCCGGGACTCAAACTGCGGTCGACTACGTGGGAGTCCAGCGACATAGCCATTATGCTAACTGCTGGTCCTGCCCAGCATGATTTTTTAAAAGAAGTTGAATCTGAGAATCCACTACACAGTTGGCCCTGTGGGATCCAGTTGCAGCAACCACCATGCCACTGGCTGGCCCTAAGTTTTATTTTTACATTTTATTTCTTGAAAGAGACAACACAGAGAGAGAGAAATAAAAATAGACACCCTTGACAGGATCTTGCCACAGCACAGTGCCTTTCCCCCTACCCTCCAGTTAGGATCAAGGGCATGTATATGCACCTCCTATGTTTCAGGCCAACCCAGGATCTGAACTGCAGTACTTAGTGTGGCTCTAGCACCACAGAACATCACCTTACCACCTACACTACTATGACCAGGCCATAAAACAATGGCTCTTGAAGTGTGGTCCCTAGACCAATGGCAAATACATCACCTGGGAACTTTTTTGAACTTCAAATTCCAGACAAACTGATTCCAAAACTCTGGGGTGGGATGCAGTGGTCTGAGTTTTAACAAGCCCTCCAGGTGCTTTGAAGCACATTAACCTTTGAGAATCACTCTCTAAATCAGAGGATATCAAACTTGCTCACACATAGGAATTACCTGGGGATATTTAAAAAATATTGATGCCTTGGTCTTGACCTCAAGAATTCTGAATTAATTAGTCTCAGGTGAGGCTAGAGAACTGGGAATTTTACTAGCTCCCCAGGTGAATATAAAGTGCGGCCAAGGTTGAGAACTACTGCTCTAAATCATTTATAACTTCACATTAGATTTGCCAACTCCAGTTTCTTAGAGTTTTTTTTTTTTTTTTTCTTTCCCGAAGGAGCTATGCCATTTGAGTATATAGCAAGGCTACAGTGAATTAGATATTACCTTGTTGTGAGTGGATTTAGATATTAAATGAAATGTGACACTGCATCTTATCATTTCCTTTGGTTTTGTTTATCATACATGATGAGCCTTTGAACTTGATGCTGAGTTAATTTAATGCAATGTTTCCTTTTGAATCTATTGAATTTTGTGTGCATCAGGGTGACATGCACGACGAACATCTAAATGCTCTTCCTGTGATCTTTGGGAAAAGCGTCAGAAAAAAAGTGTCCATGGTACATTAACCATGTAAAGTGAGTTTAATCAGATGGAATTGATTTGTTTAAGTTACACTTATATGTACAAAAAGAAATGTACTGGCCTAAATAAATTCAGTATTAAAATTGCCTTCACACTCCATACCTAACCAATTTTATCACCATATATGCTACCAGTTAGATGCTACTGGGGAACGAATCCATGATCCTTCAGCTAGCAAATGAAGAGAGATAGTAAGAAGTAACTTCTTCACGGTTTCAGTGGGGAGGAATATGTTAAGAACATTTTTCTTCGTTAAGCCAGACATAGATTGGAAGCCCTCCCAACTCGTTTTATAATAGACAATGAATTGCTTTCTTCACACCCAGTCAAGTGTTTTAATCTTGTCTTTGTCAACCAGACATCAGCCGTACCATAGAGCTTTTATTTCCTATCTCATTTTATACACAGGGAAAGCTCAGTGGTGAACATCCTTTGTGTATCGGGCTGGATACTCTAGGAGAGACCACTTTGAAACTGGGCTTCCTAGTGTCTCTGGGATAAGATGATTTTAGACGATTCAAGGCCAAGTGATAAGATTTAACTATCAGAGGCAAAATGACCACATCCCTATAACATGAAGCAAAGCTAAATGGCACTTTAGGGTCTCGCAAAGGTTTCTCTCTGGTGATGGATAATACTAGATCCTATTGAGGGTTATGTCTCTATCTTTATCTGTCTCTCATGAATGGTAAATACATGTGAAAAAGAAAAAAAAAAAAAAGAAAAACCAAAAGCGAGAAAGCAGCCGGCAGATATCAACTGTTGTAATTTGAAAAATCATTATTTTCTCCATTTCCAGACCTAAACGATTTTTTTTTAAAGATTTTTGTCATAGGGTGCGTGTGTTCACCAAAGAAAGAGAGAGGGAAAGTTAGAGAAGTGAGAAAATCACCCCCTGGGGGGATGGCTATGCCATCCATTCTCCCCATTTGGGACACAAACACATACAGACAAAACACACAGCCAGCATGATTTTTAAGCTGCCAGGTATGGGGCTTGAACCACCATCAGCTATGTGGGAGTCTAGCATCTTAACCACCATGCCACCTGCTGGTGGTTCTAAGTTCTAAGACTCAGAGTCCATCTGTTGAAAGAAAATCTGAGGCCCTTAAAGGAAGGTCCTGAAATGTCTTTTATGCACAACATAAAAAAAAATGTGTTGGTCAACAATGGACTGCATATACTAGGGTAGCCCCTTGAGACTATAAATAGAATTGAAATTTTTTAGTAGCATGTAGTATAACTTATTGCTTATATGTTTATGGTGATGCTGGGATAAACTAACCTACTACTATACTGCCAGTCATATAAAAGTACAGCCCATACTATTTTGTATAGTACGTAATACTTGGTAATGATAGTAAATGACTACCTTATTGGTTTATGGATTTACTTTGCTATACTTTTTATCATTATTCTTAGAGTTTGTTTGCATAAAGCATGTGCACTTACCAGAGAAACAGAGAGAGACAGAGAGACAGAAATTGAGAAATCATTCTCCAGGGGATGGCCACACCACAATCCGTTTCTCCTCCATTATTCTTGACAGTGGTGAATGGCTTGGAGATTAGGAACAAGGAAAGGTATATGAATGGACTTAAGAGAATGACACAAAGTGTGCAGAATTCCATGTGATTTCCCACCAAGAAATATCTATTCCAAAGATGGACTGAACACCAAGTGGACAGGAATCCCATCTTGTAGATGTTAGGCATTCTCTGTCCTTGGCTACCCTAGTGTCTGCCCATGAACAAAGGAGTCATGTTGGTAGGGATGGAAGCTATAGATACAACTACACCTCCTCCTCCAATCAAACTGCATGATCAAATGTACTACTCTAAATACTACATTGAAAATATTTTTCCCAGTCATCATTCTCTAGGCACACCCTTGTGTAGATATTTAGTAAAACGGTAATTCTTTATCATCCTGCATTAACACTAGCTGGTAATGGTGTAAACTGAGGTAATGTACTGGTGCAAGGGCATGGAGTAAAGGAGGTGGAGTCTGAGCGTCTTCTTCCTATAACTTATTTATACTCTCAAGACCTGCTCAGGGCTGGCAGGGATGGGAGCTAAGCATAGTCGTATTGGCATTAACTCCATCTTACCTAACTTACTCTAGCTACCATTACTGCTGAAAGTCATACCTCTACAACATTTCAAGGACATCACCTAGCCACTTGGTGACAAGCCGATGACATTAGACCCCATCTATCCTTCTATGACTTATCCTTATTGAGAACTATATGTATCCTAAGAAGAGACTTGTGTTCCTTTTATACAGTGCCTCAGTACCATCGTCAGATAGCTCAAGAACCTACTAGACAGCAAAGGAGGTATGGCAATGAACACATGACCATGGGATCCATTGGTCCTCTCATAAATTGCATCACAGAAAGCTAACAGCCTGACAGAGTGATAAATTAACATTATAGAAGGCAGAGGTAAGCCATAGCATGGAGATAACATCCTGTGAGAAGGAGCGCTGTCCCTTGGGAGTCCCTTTCCAATACCATGTCACTGACAGTATAGCATCTGGGAAGGAAACATGGATCTGTGAAGCAAAGGGTAGAAGCAGTAGCAGCCCCTCTCAGCATTAATTTCAGTCAAATTATTTGGATATTTTTGCCTTTGCTATTCAAAAAACTAGTTTTTAGTTTTTGATTTGTTTTTTGTTTTTTATGATTAGAGATTCTGCTTTATGGTGGGAAAGAAATACTTAAGTTAATTGTCACAGAAAAGTTTCCATTAAACCTAAATCAACAACTGCCATGTGGACATTTAGGTTCTTCATATAAGTAGTCCAGGGGGCAAAAGATGAGCTATTATTAGGTCATCAGAAAAGTCATGATTATTTTTTTTTATACAAAAATGCATCATGACTTTCCCAACATATTGGTAAGAGTAATTGATACTGATTATCATAAAGATGGAAGGTAATTCCTGTATTATGGGGGAAAGAGGAAGAATGTCCAGAACCCATGAGAGTTTCTTCGGCACCAAGGTTTCACACTTGGTGATATTAGGTTGTCTGGAAAGTTATGATGTATTGTTCTATGCAAAAAATGCATCATGACTTTCCCAATGACCCAATAACTGTGAAACGCCATTTAAAACACCCCACAGCTCAAGTGTATAATAACCAGAAGCTCAGCTCCCTTAGAATTGGAAGTCTGGATTCACGTACCAGAAAAGTAATCTAGACAAACAGAAGTACAGCTAAAGTGAGAGCAAAGTGAAATGGATAATGGAGGAGGAAAAGCATGAATATCAACTATGCCTTCTACTGCCCTACATTGTCTCATAAAACTTCCAATATTGGGGGGGACCAGCAGTTAGCGTAATGGCTATGTTGCTGGACTCCCACGTAGTCGACTGTGGTTCGTGTCCTGGACCTGGTGGCTTAAAACTCACGCCGGGCACGTGTGCGTGCGGGCCCAAGATCCCGAGAGGAGAATGGAGGAGAAGGGATTGCAGCGTGACCATCTCCCCTGGGGGGTGATTTCTCGCTTTCTGTCTCTATGTCTCTCTCTGTCTG
>NW_006159757.1:3429536-3499949 GCF_000334495.1 Tupaia belangeri chinensis
AGGAAAAAAGAAAAAAAGGAACACCTCCAATATTAAAAGTTAATGATTTTACTTTGCTTATTTTACAAAAGTTGTGATTGTCTACCACCTTGATGAAGCAGAGACAGGCATCAGAACAATGTGATTTTAATGTGATTTTAACAAGGAACGCAGAATTGTAAATCAATGAACTTAGGCTCTGGAAAATAAAAGTGTAAGTAATAAAATTTGCTTTTAGAAAATTTGTTTTTGGAACAATGCATTTCCTTTTTCTTTTGGAATATAATGAAGCGGAATCGAGAGGTTACTGTATTTGCTATGCAAAAAAATTTAAATAAAAAATATCTTGGTGGTGGGAAAGAAGTTGTGACCCTCTTGCATATCTACATCCTACCACTCGACAATACTAGTGATTAAAGTTAAGAAAGTTCTAATATTCAATCTTAGACTGCACCTAAGTTTCTGGTATGAGCTATACTAATTTAATAATTGATTAATTTTCATTTTATTTTCACTCAAATTTGTACCCTGTTATTAAGCTCTTCTGTCATCATCTCCAGCAAAAGATGAAAAGGCAGTAGATTTTGCTCTAGGATTTTAGTGATAACAATTGTTTCAAGTTTCTGTCTCTATTACCTATCTAGACCATGTTTGAAGCTGATAATCTGATTTTTAAAAAACAGTTATTAAAAACTCTCATGCATTTCCCTCTACATCCATTACTCTTATTGTATTCTCTCTCCTGAATTTTGCCAGCAAGAAAGTAGCTAGTTTTATCTGCTTCAAACCCAGCCTCCGTGTTCTTTCCAGTGTATACTGCAAGTGGAAATTGCTGATGCCGGCCACAATCTACATATCCCTTTTGTGTCTAAAAATATTCTTCATATCACAAATGACTTTTTCAGAACTGTATCAACTGTATCTATACATCCCAACTATTTGTAAGTAATTTACTACCTATTTCTCTTGTATCCTTTCTAAGAGCAGATTCTCCATTTCCTTGATGAATAATAATTGTTTGTGCATTGGATTGGGCTATACCTTGGAAAGATGCTAGTTGGCTAATAGACAATTTTGACACTTAAAGAAACCAGAGAGGATGTCTCAGATGCAAGACAATAAAAATACAATTATGAAGATGCATTTGTGACTTCATATTAGTGTGGTAAGTTTAATTAGTTAGGAGGTAAGAAGATTTCATACAAATGTATTAACTGGGTGATCTAAGAATTCAAAGAAATTGGGGACTAGAATGGGAAAGGGAAAAGAAATATGCAGAAATCCACTTCTGAGAGAGGAATTCTTGTGATTCTTTATCCACTCCTTTCATGTAAGAATATACAAGATCTTGCCCCAGTAGAGAGGTGAGACAAGGACAGGACAGTTAGGCATGTGTCTCTGAGATCCCTAAAGCCACTCCAGGTGGACCAAGTCACATTTTCAAAGGCAAGACTTTTCAACAAAATCTTCTAAAAGACCTCAGAGTCAATAAGCACATTAGGCAAAGGAAGTAGAGATCATATTTTAGACTTTGGTGTATCAGATGAAAACCCTACCAGCACTTTTAACCAGTTTGTATGGCCATTGGTTTTGATTTTTTGTTAAGAGATAAAAATGCTGAGAGCACCAGCTGTTTCTTGGCCAAAGACACTGTGGGGTCCCTAGCTCTGTAGCAAATGACCAACATCCCTGGATGGGCTCAATCACCTGCAGCTTGCCATGTCAGCACAGCTGGCCATTTATGAACCAGTGGGGGTTGGTTACAGGTTTGTTTATCTTTCAATAGAACCACCTGCCTGGAGTTGAATTGTCTGGGCTATAAATAGAAACAGCACACAAGATGGTTTTGCCATTAAAGAGAAGAACATTAGACAGAAAAATAAAAAAAAGCAAATTCCTATTTGACTACTTTGTAGGAACCTGAGTGGGGTCCTAGGAATTTTTACCCTGTTAGTTTGCCATGGGAAAAGGAAATGATGTTAATAATACCAGCATGTTTTAAACCTCTAAAATCTGCTGAACATCATTTTATAATCTCTGGGGGTCAGAGAAAGATTCCACAGTGGGATATTAGCTTTGTCAACCCTAATGGCAGTACAAAAGATAATCTATAAAGAAAACCTCTGTAGTAACCTCCTGAGGTTACTTGCAAGTGGAATATACCCAGCCTACAGAAACCAGCTCAAAGCACTCACAAACTCTTTAGAGGGATGCATTGTGTTATTGGTAAAACCAGGTAGTGTCTCAACCAGTACACATTTCTATATGCATATGTTTGCAATGACCAAATTCTTGGCCGACATTTTCTTGAATTATGCAGTAGGTTTCTCACAGAATTTTATAATATAACCAGCAAGTGGCATAGTGGTTAAGGTGCTGGGCTTCCACATGGCCAACTAAGGTTCAAGTCCCAGACCTGGCAGCTTGAAACTCATGCTGGTTGGACGTGCATATGTGCCCAGAATACCAGGAGGAGAGTACAGGAGAAGAGACTGCACTGTGGCCATTCCCCAAGGGGATGGTTTCTCATTTTCTGTCTCTGGCAAATGCACATACCAGATAGCAAAAATCTCTCAAAATAAATAAATAAATAAACAAACAAACAAACAAATGTATTATAACTATTGTGAAGGACTAGGAATTCTTTATTTAACTTGAATCTACTCTGCCTATGATATTCACCTAAAATTACTGGGCCAAACCAGATGAACTGTTTTCTGCTATACTATATAAAGATAAATTCACGGATTTACTTTTAAAGAAAATTTGCAGTCAAATATGTTTCCTATCTTACTTATATATTTATATTTCCATATTTTTGCTTTTTTTTTTTTAAGTTTGTTCTACATGTATACATGCCAGAGAGAGACTAGGGGATGTGGGTAGAGGCTAATGAGAAATCACCCCCGAAGAGGGATGGCCATTCCATAATCCCTTCTACTTCATTTTGGGATTTGGGGCGCACACACTCATGCATGGTTTTTCAAGTCACTGGGTCTGGGACTCAAAACATGTAGTTAGTTATGTGGCATCTATCTGCCTTAACCACTACACCACCAGCTGGTCACCTCTTTATTTACCTTTTCTGATCAAATTTAAACACTGATCAATTAGGATGCTCTGAAGGATACTGACCTTACACCAAGACCATTTGAATGTTATATTAACATACTATGGCTATTTAAAAAACATTTTATTTATTTCTATTTTTATTATTATTTTGTAATTTGACCAGAGAGAGACACACAGAGAGAGACAGAGAGAAGGGGGGAAGGTAAAAAGCAAGTTACCAGGCCCAGGACTTGAACCACAGTCAGCCATTTGGGAATCCAGTGCCTTCAACCACCATGCCACCTGCCGACCCCATATACTATAGTTATTTACTCATATAACTTTTATACTTTTTCCCCTCTTGGCTAATAGATTAAAAGGTTATTTACATATAGTAAAATTTACTCTTTATGCTGTATAGTTCCATGGGTTTTAATAAATACACAATCATGTAACCATTACCAAAGACACATACAGAATAATTTATCACCATAAAATTTCCCTCATGTTGCCCCTACATGGTCCATACCTTCATCTATTCCCATGCTCTCACCAAATCATGGCAACCATTATATTTTGGTTTTCCTAGAATGTCGTACAAATGGTATCATAGAATATTTAACCTTTCAGGTCATGCTTCCTTCACTTAACAAAATGCATTTAAGATTTATTCATGTCAGGACCAGCAATGGCACAGGGGATTACAGGAGGGCCATCCACCCTGGGGGTGATTTCTCGCTTTCTGTCTCTGTCTTCTCTGTCTCTCTGGTGAGTGTGCACACCCTATAGTAAAAATCTTTCAAAAGAGAAAAAGATTTATTCATGTCATAGCACAAATCTATAGTTCATTCGTTTGTAGTATAAAATAGCATTTCACTGTATGAATGTAAAACCTTTATGTTCTATATATAATCTATTCATTGGTTTAAGAACATTTGGATTATTTCAAGTTCTTGGTAATTAGGAATAAAGCCTCCATAAACATTTGTGCACAGGTCTCTGTGTCAACGTGTTTTCACTTGGCTAGGACAAATGTTGCCGTATAGGTCATATGACAAGGCTTGACTATGAAAAATTGCCAACCTTGTTTTCTCCAGTGCTGTATGAGTTTGCATCTTACAGGCAAAGAAACAGAATTTCATCTGCTCCAAATCTTTGCCCACATTTGGCATTGTCAGTGTTTTTTGACAATAGCTATTCTAACATCTGTATAATGGCATCAAATTGTAGTTTTAACTTGCATTTCCCTACGAGTAATGATTTTGAGCATCTGTTTTTGTGCTCGTTTGCCATCTGTATGCTTTCTTTATTGAAGAGTGCAAACATTCTGCCCATTTTAAATAAGTTGTGGTATATGTGTACATTGGAGTACTATTCAGTTATTAAAAAGGGTGAAATTCTGAATTTCATGGATGAACCAGTGCCCAAGATCCTGAGGAGCTGGAGGACCAGGGAAAGGGAAACACACTGTGATGAGACCCGTTGAGGGTGCTTCTCTCTCATTCTCTCTTTCTCCTTCTCTCTGTGGTTCACATGGACACATTCTCGATCATGAATAAAGTACACTGATGAAAGGATATAATAAAATAGTTAAACTTTGTTCTTGTTTACTACTTATTTGATGTTCTGTTGTCGAACTTTCAGAGTTGTTTATGTATTCTGTGTACAAGTTGTCAGAAATTGTTTACAGTATTCTAATTTCTTTGCCTTTGTTCATACATTTTAGAATTAAATTGTGGCATTTACAAAAAAAATCCCACAATGGGATTTTGCCTGGGAATGCATTTTTACTCACAATACTCAATTGGGAAATAAATTATTTTAAAATACTGAGTATTCTATTCCTTAAACACAGTATGTAGGCCCATTTATTTAGATCTTCTTTGATAGCTTTAGGTATTCAGTAGTTTTCAGCACATAGTTCCTATACTTATTTATTTTTAGGTTTATATCTAAATATTGTTTTAGTGTTGTTGTAAATATCACTTACATTTTTCTTATTTCTAATTTTAACTACAGAATACAGAAATACTGATTTCTGTATATTATCCTTGTATACTATGACCTTTTGAAAATCACTATTTAGTTCTCAGAACATTTTTGTAGATTCTTTGAGAAGCTTTTAATAGGTCAAATTCACTGTGTAATAGTCTCAATATGATGCTCAAAAGGAGTGCTAGCAGAATATTTATTTTTGGATATTAGCTACTTATCTGATACATGGTTTGCAAATATGTTCCCCAATCTGTAGTTTTAAAAAGAACCCATATAACTAAATGCAAGAAAATATATAACCGAATTAAAAAAGAGACTATGATTTTAAATAGACATTTCTCTAAAGATGACATAATTATTTTTCTTCTCATTCATTTCTGGAATTGTTGTTTTCATGATTATATTTAGATGTTGACTTGAAACAAAAGGCTGTCTAATTGGTTAATGCTATTTATTATGTAATATTTTTATTTCCTTATTAATCTGAAATATTACTTTTCATATATAATCAATGTGCCATTTGGGAAACATTCTGTACTTTCAATATATTCCATTGAAGTTTCTGTATATACCTGCCATATTCTTTTAAATATAAATATGTAATATACTTACATGTGTAAGGGCAAATTTCGATATTATCCAATTTTATTTTTTATCCTGCTTCTTTTAAGAAATAATTTTGTGGCTTTGTACATAATTTTAGAATTAGTCAACGATTCTAGGTCAAATTACCTCATTGCTCATTTGGCTTTATCTGGTATCAAGGAATGAAGTCACGGGAAGCCTACGTTTAAGTTACCTTTCTCTATTCTCCATTGCAACCTGATTGCCCTATTCAACCTTTCTATTATCTGTACACTTAACTGCAAGTGTCTCATAGTCAAGCACTCGGGCTTACCCATTCCTGATTCATCTGTACCTAGTTTAGAACTGGAACCTTGTCCAAGCCTCTGATTTTATGGCGTGTCTTACTCAGTTCAGGCTGCTATAACAAGAACCTTAGACTTGGTAATTCATGAATAATCACGATGTATTGCTCATGGGCCTGGGAAATCCAATATTAAGGTGACAGCAGGTTCAGTTTCTGGTGAGAGCTTGCCCTCTGCTTCAAAAGAGGAACCTTGTTCTGTGTCCTCATACAGCAGACCCATCAGAATCTCCCTCAAGTACCTTTTTTTTTTTTTTTTTTTTTTTTTGGAGAGGTTTTCGCTATAGGGCGCGTGCGCTCGCCAGACAGACAGAGAGAGACATAGAGACAGAAAGCGATTCAGTGAAGTCTTCTTTTCATTCTAGAAACTCATGACTGTTAGCTCGCCAGGCTAACCTCCCCCAAATTCCCTTTTTTTTTTTTTTTTTTTTATTTTGGAGAGGTTTTCGCTATAGAGCGCATGCGCTCGCCAGACAGAGAGAGACATAGAGACAGAAAGCGAGAAATCACCCCCCAGAGGGGATGGTCATGCCACAATCCCTTCTCCTCCATTCTCCTCTCAGGATCTTGGGCACGCACGCACACACGCCCGGCGTAAGTTTTAAGCCACCGGGTCCGGGACGCGAACCGCAGTCGACTACGTGGGAATCCAGTGACATAGCCATTACACTAACTGCTGGTTCCCCCTCAAGTACCTTTTTAAGGGTACTAATTCCATTCATAAGGTTCTAACCCCCATGAATTAATCACGTCCTAAAGTTCTCACATATTAGTGGAGACTAGGTTTCAACATAAATTCTGGAGGGGCACAGTCATTCTTACAGTAACATAGGGTTAAAATATTGCCCAAGACCAAATTGCAAGTGAATAAAGAGCAGAAAAAGGAATATAGTTGTAAGAACTCTTCCAGTTCAGGGATTTTACTTGTTTTGCAGTTCACTTGCTTTTCCTTTTTACCTCTGTCGACACTGTTTTCTGTTGCATCCTCAACAACGTAAGAAAGAAAAATACAGATAGAGTATTTCTTCATACTGATTACAAATATAATCACTCTGATTTGTCTTGCTTACCCACCCTTGTTTCAAGAAACAAGTTAGTATAATTTAAATAATCTAAAAACGTTATATTCATTTACCATTAAATAAGTTTTTAGTGAAATTATACCTAGTTATGGGTATATTTTAAACAATATTATTATATTTTTCAGGTTGAATCTGGAACAAGGTGAACCACTTGGGAGCCCCCTTTGTATCAAGTAGGTGTCAGGCAATAACAGAGACTCAATAAAAGTAGTTAATCTAAACTGAACTCTCATTATCTGATCTCCTTTCTTTCTTCACCAGAAAGAATTGCTTTTGCAAGCACATAATGGATAATTTTTTGTATTTGTGAAATATTAGCTCTGTTGACTAATATATATATTATATATACATATAGTCATCAGAAAAGTAATGACGTATTTTTTTCCATGTAAAAATGTGCCATAAATTTTCTGATGACCATATATGTGTGTGTGTATATATATATATACATATACACACACATACATACACATGCACATGTATAATCTTGTGTTTTTTTAGATAAATATGTCCTATACTATAAAATCTCATTATTTAATACTCAATTCAGGCATCACTTCCTCTCCCTGCCCCTCCCTCCTCTTCTCCAAATCTTTGTTGCCTTCAGAATAAGTTGATGATCTTTCTCTGCATTCATGTGATATCTTGCTTATATTCTCATTATGGCGCATATAATTGTGGATTTTTCAAAAGGAATTGTTTATTTAATTTTATTTATCACTATTATTATCATTTTAAGCTACAAGGCATGTGTGCTCACCAGTGAGAGAGAAAAAGTGAGAAAGCAAGCCACCAGGGTATTTGCTACAGGGCATGTGTGCTCATCAGAAAAAAGTGAGAGAAAGAGAGAGTGAGAAAGCAAGCCACCAGGTCTGGGACTCAAACCACGGTTGGCCATATGGGAGTCCAGCACCTTAGCCAGCATGCCACCTGCTGGTCCCAATTTTGGATATTTTTAAAATAATTATCTGATATGTGACTATTGTCCCTTATAGATGATTAATCAAGCACAGATTCTAAATTTAGTTGTTAAAAATTTCTGTTAATGAATGAATGTACATGCAACGTGCTTGATTTAGAGCCAAGGTAGGCCAGGTCTTGAGCACATAGGTGATTTAAGAAGGAATTACAGATTTAAAATCTCTTTTAAAAAACTGAGATTATTTATAGAATTTAATAAACAGTGAAAGCATAAATATTTTAATAGTAACATTTTCCAACCTTTTAAAATAAGAGTGATCAATTTCCTTCTTGCACAATGTGCATATAGATCTCCTCCAAGGTCTGGAGGAGATCTGTCTCTAAGTGAGGGGAACAATACAGAATATCTACAAGAAGGAATCACCCAGAGTCTCCTGGGCTTAAAGTCACCCAAAGTATATTGTCTTGTCTACACAGAGACATATATCATAAGGATGGAAATGCACTTGGAAATGTTCATGTTCTTTCTTAATATATAAATATGTTAGTTACCATAGCAACAACTGATATAGGTTCACTTATTCTTTTTTTATTATAAGAAAAATAAGCATAAGCTGAAATATTTTACAATAAAATTTTCCATGAATGTCTAAAAGAATATTTTTGCTATCATCCAAGATATTTGAAAGAATATGTTAAAATGTGAATTGAAGAATTTTTTCTTAATAAAAAGTCATTGAACTATTTGCAAAAAACTATCAAGTGACATATATTTCCAAATAATATGAAACCCTCCACTGTAAGGTGAATATTTTGTTTTGCCATTTGGATATGAAATAGAATCAGATTTATTTTAGGGGAACAATATCTGAACATTAGGAATATGAACATTTTTGAATGCTGAATGCTTTCCTTTTTTATTTATAATATCCAATTGCAAATGTTTTATATTTTTAAATAAATGAGAAATCAATGACCAAATGTACCTCACTGTAAAATATATTAACCCTTGGGGAAAACAGGAAAGAGAATCATAAGGAAACACAAGAACCACAGCTACTGAGATAATAATCATATCAGTACCATATTGGTTAGGACAGATAAAAAATGTAAGTTGTTTTTTAATGTATCAAATTGAAACATTCAGATAATAAATTAGGACAATCACCAAACAAGGTCATGACTTTTAGAAAATCTAACAATTGTATTCTACACTATTCCTTTGAGCTTTGGACATCTAGCTGCATATGAATGCTCAAGTCTGTTTATCTACTTTAAAGTTTCTGCAATACCCAAGTTGAAGTTAGGATCTCCAACCAAGGACACCCATTCCTCTGGGTTTCCCTATTTCAACAATGGCAGCATCATCTATATAAGGACATCAACCAGAAAGATCAGTATTATTTTATATCCTATTCTATTTTTTTTTCTTTTGCTATAGAGTGTGTGAGCTCACCAGAAAGACAGAGAGAGACAGAGAGAAAGAAAGTGAGAAATCACCCCTCAGGGGGGACTGGCCATGCTGCAATCCCTTCTCCTCCATTCTCCTCTCGGGATCTTGGGCATGCATGCACATGTGCCTGGCATGAGTTTAAGCCACCAGGTCCGGGTCTCGAACCATGGTCCACTAATGGGAGTCCAGCGACATAGCCATTATGCCAACTGCTGGTCCCTTATAACCTGTTCTTAAGGGCTCCATCTTTACACCTTCAAACAATCTAAAAACTGTTATCTCATGATGGTGTTGCCTCCTAATTATTTTCTATATCTGTTGCCCCATCTGCCTACAGCTTTTCAGCTTTTCTAGATGAATCCCTATTCTCTCCTAACCAGGTGACTGCATTAGTTTCTGCGGTGGTCTCTCTTCCTCTTACCCCCTTTTCTACCCTCCCCTCTTTTCTGTTTCTGGTTTTGGCTCTCCACTTTCAATTCCCAATGATTAAGGACAGGGCATTAAATTCAACAACAAATTCTCATTTTCTTATTTCCTCACTCAAATCCTTTGATCAGCTATTCACACTAAAGATTAAATCAACATTCCTTCAGGTGACATTGACCTAGCTTCTGCCCTCCTCTACACTCACATTTCTCCATTCTCCAAAGGGATATAATCTTCTTATTATTTTGAGCTGCTTGTCATTTGCTGTACAGGAAGGCTTTTTACACCTTTGTACCTTGGCTCATGTGATTCCTCTTTCCTGAAATTCCCCTTACCTGATTTATTCTTACACACCCTATTAATTAATGCATAGGCAATGTTTCCTCCAGGAAGCCTCCATGACTCCCAGGCTGGTTCCTTTTTGCTCTGCTTCTAGACAGAGAGAGACAGAGAGAAAGAAAGTGAGAAATCACCCCTCAGGGGGGACTGGCCATGCTGCAATCCCTTCTCCTCCATTCTCCTCTCGGGATCTTGGGCATGCATGCACATGTGCCTGGCATGAGTTTAAGCCACCAGGTCCGGGTCTCGAACCATGGTCCACTAATGGGAGTCCAGCGACATAGCCATTATGCCAACTGCTGGTCCCTTATAACCTGTTCTTAAGGGCTCCATCTTTACACCTTCAAACAATCTAAAAACTGTTATCTCATGATGGTGTTGCCTCCTAATTATTTTCTATATCTGTTGCCCCATCTGCCTACAGCTTTTCAGCTTTTCTAGATGAATCCCTATTCTCTCCTAACCAGGTGACTGCATTAGTTTCTGCGGTGGTCTCTCTTCCTCTTACCCCCTTTTCTACCCTCCCCTCTTTTCTGTTTCTGGTTTTGGCTCTCCACTTTCAATTCCCAATGATTAAGGACAGGGCATTAAATTCAACAACAAATTCTCATTTTCTTATTTCCTCACTCAAATCCTTTGATCAGCTATTCACACTAAAGATTAAATCAACATTCCTTCAGGTGACATTGACCTAGCTTCTGCCCTCCTCTACACTCACATTTCTCCATTCTCCAAAGGGATATAATCTTCTTATTATTTTGAGCTGCTTGTCATTTGCTGTACAGGAAGGCTTTTTACACCTTTGTACCTTGGCTCATGTGATTCCTCTTTCCTGAAATTCCCCTTACCTGATTTATTCTTACACACCCTATTAATTAATGCATAGGCAATGTTTCCTCCAGGAAGCCTCCATGACTCCCAGGCTGGTTCCTTTTTGCTCTGCTTCTAATCCAGCTGTCCTAACACCCACGGTAGTGTCTATTACATTACTGAATCAACTCTTTTGTTTTCATTCTACCGTAACCATCCCAGGGCCAGGAATGTGTCTTTCTACCTTTGAATCCTCAGTGCCTGACATGCAACTTCTTTAGAAGGCCAAGTTCTTAACAAGCTTAAATGCCAGGTAGTGTAATTTGAGGTTATTAATGTGATTTTATTTCTTTGGGTATAAGTGTTGGCCAACTTTTTGTAATTGAGGACAATTTTCCCCCAAACATTCTTATTAGACATCTCATCTTGGACCAAACCTTTAACAAAAGAAAAACAAATGGAACACTGAAAAAAAGCAGTGTCAAGTTTTCAAAAGGGAAGAGAATTCCATCAGAAGATGCTATGCCTGTTCTTTGCACAACAGAGGAGAGCAGTTTCAAGACACAGTTCCTGTACATGTGAGTTATATGACCTTATGACCATATGACTTTAACTAGAAAACTCCATGGTGTCAGGAAAAGAGGAAAAAACCCAAAGCTTTAAGTTCTGTTATCTCCAGTGAATAACTTGCTCCTTGCTAGACTGTTCTCAGCTCAGGGATGTTGGTACATTGCATCACTCCCTTATTCCACTGGGCACCATTTAGTGTATGAGCAGCTGCAGCCAGATGTGTGGAGGAAGGAGGAAGGCAATAAGGTGAACTCTAATGGCTCAGACAAATCAGTATGTCCCACCAAGCCCCTCACATACCATGAGAAAATGACTCAGACACTGGGGACCACTCTTCATTAACTGAAATGGGTTAAGGGTTTGTATGGGCACCTGGGGGTTACGATATTTGGCAGCTATTCAGATGATAGCCTTCCAAAGGACACACAGCTCACTGAACCTTTGAAACTTGAAGGGCAACTAGATCCTGGATCTAAAGGTGGAGTTAAGGTTATCCATTCCAGTCATCCATACAGGTGCTTGAAATATATTTAATTTGACAACCATTTGTGCTAAGGCAACTTGAAAAGAGGTGCTTTAGTGCTGGTCTCTGATGCGTTCATAAGTATCAAAGGATGATAATTCCATTAACAATGGTCCAGATGCTTTCATTGGATTTTAAGAATCTCAGGCTTCAGGGCCAGCAGGCAGTGTGGTGGCTAAGGCACTGGACTCCCACATGGCCAACCATGGTTTGAGGCCCAGACCTGGCAGCTTGAATGTCACACCAGGCATATGTGCATGTGTGCACAAAATCCTGAAAGGAGAATGAAGGAGAAGGGATTTGGCATGGATATCTCCCTTGGGAGAATGATTTCTCACTTTCCCTCTCTCTGTATCAGTTTGTCTTTCTCAGGTGAGTTCAGGCACTCTATGACAAAAACAAAAAACAACAAACAAACAAAAAACAAAAATAAACACAACTTAGACTTCAGAAAGAAACCAACCAAGATGTCTCTCTGTGTGCTCCAGTTTTTCAGCAGCAGTTAGCAACAAAGGCAATATCCAAATGACAACATGATGTCATCCAATTCCATAGACTACAGCTAGTGATTCACCAAACATTTTTTCTTCCCCAAAATAATGAACACACACACACACACACACACACACACACACACACACACACACACATATATATACCATGAGTTATCTTTGCTAGTAATAATAATACTAATAAAACTTGCATATAATTTTATGCTTTAGAACCACTTTCTCATATTATTTGATCTTTATATAGGTTCTAAGAAATAGTGACTAGTCTATTATCTTCTTACTTTGCAGACTGGGAGACTGTAGATAAGGGAAATTATGTAAAAAAGTTAAGAATTTGTACTAAATTTTCTGATATTTAATGATTGTCTAGTTTTAAGAGTATTGAGCTTCTGAGTTAGACAAAAATTTGAGAAATAAGGAGGTTTGGTGAAAGTGTGATATACTAAAACTTTTATACAAATATTCTGCTCAGAGTTAGCTATGAAAGTAACAATCTGACATGTACAGTATTACAAAGAAAACATTATATGGTTGACCAAGAGGGCTGAATGAGCTATTTTAAAAATCAAACCCAAAACTTCAGCCTACGTATTGGTCATGATTAATAAATATAAGCAACTGCTAAGAGTGAGAATGAATGTAAAATTTCAAAATAGAAAAAAATAGATAAATAAAACAGGGGCCAGAGGGCTAACACACGTTGGCCAAAAGTAAACTGTTCCCCCGAGTGACCTGGTGCAAGAGTCACAGAAGACTTGAGAGTTTTGTGGGATCCCAGTGACCTCGGGACTATGTAAAAGCTGTGGTCAGAGTAGATTACAGATGTCAGAAGGGAATTCACAGGTGCCTAATATTGTGAAGCAATAGCAAGACAGTTGGGCAAAGCCCTGTTTTTCTTTAATTTATTTAGGGAGCACATGCAACTCTTGTTAAAAAGCAGAGCTGGGGAGGAGGTCAAGGAGGACCCAGAGCTTCTGCATTTTTAGCAAGTTTCTAGGTAATTCCAATGCTGCTGGTCTACATGCCACCTCCGAATAGGGACCACACCAGAAACCCAGGCTCCTCCCTTCCTCTCAGCTCAGCCAGTTCTACTTCTTAACTTACGAATCCTAGGAGTGTGGGTGTGGGGCCAGAAATGAATTAGTCTCCAATATTTTATCCCACCAATCATTTACTTTCTCCCTAAAGAAAATAATGTTTTAATATCCACTACTGAGATGCCATTCTAACCTACTGCAGCAAAAGAGAAATGTGATTTACATCAATAGATAGAGAGGCTGGGTAGCTACAAATAAAAAGCATCTTTCTGAAATCCAAAATGAGTTGAGCTATATAGGTGTTAGACATGTGGTAAGGTTACCAGACTATTTCATTTACTTTCTTTGACTTGGGGAGACAGTGGAATAGCCTCAGGCTTTTTCAGGTGGGATCATCCCTGTGTGGACAGTGCTCCCCTCAACCGACCTACTAGTTTTATTTTAAGATCTTCTGAGACGCTCTTTCTCAATTATTAAATATAGTAGAATGTTGTTATTCACAGGTTCCATATTTGTGAATTCACCTTCTAACATTTATGTGTAACTCCCTAATCAGTACTGCCAGTTGTTTTGGCAGTCATTTTCAGAAACATACAGAGCAGCATTTCCCAACCTGCATTCCCAGTTTAGGTTGACCAAGGCTCCTCCCTATCTTCCTGTTTCAGCTCCCATACTATAAACAAGTGTTCTTCTTATGGTCTATGAGTGCTACATTATTCGTATTTGTGCACTTTTCGTTTGTGGTTTCACTGTTTAAAATGCCCCCCACATGTAGTGCTGAACTGCTGTCTCCTGTTCCTAAGTTGCAAGAAAGCTACAAGGTACCTTATGGAGAAAACCCATGTGTTACTTAAGCTTCATTCAGACATGAGTTATGGAGCTGTTGACTAGGGTTCAATGTTAACAAGTCACCAATATATATTAAGTAAGGTGTCTTTAAACAAAAATATCAGAAAAAGCAAGCTTATGCATTGACTGGTTGATAAAAATGCTACAACTAGAGAGCCACAGGTGCCTTACCCTGTATCTGCTCTAAGAGCTGTAGTTTAATATCTCTGTTGGAGTGTTCAGTGACTTTCTTTGCATAACAACTGCAAATAATGAGAGTCAGTTGTATGGACAGAAACAATATGTTAAAAGAAATCAAATAACTTATAATCAAGCCTGTGGGCTCTGAGTTAGAATCCAGCTTTGTTCCTTGCAAAAATGCCTCATTCATAAGATTGTGGTGAGTTTTAAAATAACTGGTGCACCCACACTTAGTCACAGACAGTGAACGCTCAGATAATATCTGACAGACAGCAGGTATTCAATAATGTCAGCTGTCACTATTGTTTATTATTGTATAGCACATGAAATAGCAGAAACAACCAGGAGAGTGTATAATACCATGTAATGAGTGGCTGAGCTGAGCCAGGAACATAGTTCCTCTGAGTCTAACACCAAACTCACAGGGGAAGCCATCCAAGAGAGAAGTGAGAAGTGTTCGGAGCCTGTATATACCGCTGGTCCTTGTCCTAAATATAGAGTTATGGGCTGTGTACTGAAAGGCAGGATGGGATGGGGTCAATCAGCAAGAGATAGGAAAAGGGGTGCCTTTGAGTGATTGCAGCCATTTCAGGTGTCAGATCTCAAACCCTTGGCTTTGCAGCTTTTTATAGAAATGCCTGTGGAAACATAATGGTAGACAGGGGTGACCGCAGTTCAGTGTTTCAGACATCTCATCTTTTTTCTCTAGTGCTGCAGGGGTTATGCTACAAATTGAAAGATCTAGCTACATGAAAAGAAGCTGACACATTGAGCCAGGAAGTCTTTTCTTGTGCAGAAAGCTCTGATCTTCAAGTTAGCCAATCTGGAAGGGGCAGATTTGACAAGAATAATTCCATATTTTGTACTTGCAGAGACTGTAAGTATAACAAGAGAATAAGGACCACATGCTGGACTGATGAATTAAAATAAATAAATACACAAGGAAATCCAAAAGTGAAACTGGGATGAGTAGGAGAAATTGGATATACAGTATCCCAGGACTTCACAGCCCTGCTAGTGGGATTTATCATTCATTGTTAAGTCAGGAGTGGGCTGCTTAGGGAAGACACCCCTCTTAATTGTCCCTTCCTGCTCCAAGGTAAAACATGCCCTTTTCATGATGAGGCATTGTGCCCCAGTGAGGGAAGATTCTCCCTTGTTTTTAGAAGCAGCATCTTAAAAATCTTCACCTAGCTTGGTAAAGCAGGGGCTGAAAGGTGGATCACTTGTTTTCTGGTATTCTAAGATCGATGGCACTGAAGAGACAGAGGCTTCCCTAAGAATTGAAAGATCTAGAGACATTGTTTTTTAAATGAGATAGTCAGATAGAGGAAGATTATGATAAGTGTTTTAGACACAGGATAGAGAGTTAAAGATTAAAAATAATATTAATAAGAGTTTTAGAAAAGCAATATGCTAAAGAGGAAGGAGGGGAAGCTATTACTGCTGTGAAGTGGGCATTATGTTGGGGTCATAAAGGTCTCTATTTAGTGAAAGCCCTTCAGTCCTAGGAAGAAAGTACACATTTTCTCATTTCTGGGGGCCTGCAGGTAGAGCAGTGGATACTGTGCTGGACTCCCACATGGCTGACCACGGTTTGAGGCTCAAACCTGATGGCTTCAGAATCACACTGAGTGCACATGGATGTGTGCCCCAAATCTCAAGAGCAGAAAGGAGGAGAAGGGACTATGACATGGCCATCCCCCCCCCGGGGGGGTTGATTTCTCACTTTCCCTCTTACCATCTCTTTCTGTCGCCAGTGACTACACATTCCCTATGGCAAAAACCTTAATTTAAAAAAAAATATTTTCCTCATTTTACTAAAAGGGCTCAATGAATTTTGAAAACTTACTCAAGGTCACACAGGCAGTAAATGGCAGAAAAGATTTAGATATATATCTGTATGATTTTTAAAAATAATTATTGTATTTAACTTTATTTATTTATTTATTTATTTATTTATTTATTTATTTATTTAAATTTGACCAGAAAGGGACAGAGTTAAAGAGTGACAGAAAGAGAAAGAGAGAGAGAAAATGAGAAAGCAAGCTGCCAGGTCCGGAGCTCTAACTGCAGTCTACCATGTAGCATTCCGGTGCCCTTAACCACCACGCCACCTGCCGGCCCCATATCCGTATGATTTTAAAGCTTGAGTTTTTGCAACAACAAAGAACAATAATAAAAGTTACTATTTGTTGAACACTTTCAATATCAGACACTATTTTACAGATTTCATATGCATTGACTAATTCAGTCTTCACAGCAGTATGATTTATGTAAAATTATACCCACTTCACTGACACAAAGACTGAGACTTAAGTAGTTAAATACCTTGCTAAAAATTGTTAGAGCTCTGAGGGGAACACATCAGAGGGGAACTTGCTAGGGGTAAAGAGAGAGTCTTATTGAAATGAGAATTAGTATTTAAGCAAAGTCTTGGTATGTGTGAATGGAGAGGGGGTTACTAATCTGAGGTAGAGCGGACAACTAACTGGTTTTAGTCCTGACCATCCCTGTCAGGTTGTCCTAGCATAATGAAGAATGAACTAGGCCAGAGCAGAGGGATTAGAGGAAACAAACTTAAACAGCAGAAGTGAGAAAAATCAGGGTAGGATAATGCTGGGTGAAGGTGGGGTGTGTAGAGGTGAAAAGGTGCAAAAAGCAATCTTAGTCCATTTAGTGGCTCAGCTGGCACTCCTAAGCAAGACCTTCAACACCTACCAGCGAGAAGACGGGAGCTGGATAGGCAGGGAGGACGTCGTGGGGAGTTCGTCTCACCGTGAAGCCAAAGAAGGGGATGTGAGGCCCACTTGGAGGATTTATCCATTTTTTAACCCCAGGAACTACAGACAAGAAGAGAACTCAGGCTGGCCTGGAAATGTGTAGTATAGGGGCATTCCAAAAGCTCATGGAAAATACTCATTATGAAAAACTATGCACAAATTTTAAAAAGTATTATTTATTTCTTCTATGAATGATGGAGATAGAGACAAAGATAGTGCCTCAACAGGGTTTTTAATCTTTTAAGAATTTTTTTATTTAACTTGATTTGTTTACTTTAATTTGACCAGAGAGGGAGAGAAAAAGAGAGAGAGAGAGAGAGAGAGAGAGAAAGAGAGAGAGAGAGAGAGAGACTCAAACTGCAATTGGCCATGTGGGAATCCAGCACCCTTAACCACCATCCACCATGCCACCTGCCAGCCCTCCAACAGGGTCTTGATACCACGATCCACCTCAGTCTTAGTCAGCTCTGAATCATGGACACACATGGGGCTGACGACATAGGGAGGTCACCAGAAGCAAGCCTGAAACCTTCCCATGTGGTCAGCCTCCCAGATAGTTGAGTGTTACCACTGCTCATCATGAAAAGGGCATGTTTTCCCATGGTGTGGGGAGTGACAATTAAGAGGGTTGTCTTCCAAGCACCCCAGATTAATTTACTGAATTAAAACCACACTGAGGGCAGCTGTTTTGGGGCAGTGGAAACAGTGCTCAGTGATGCTGATGCCATATGGAAAGACCTTGGGTTTGCATCCTGAGATCTCCCTGTGCATGCTGGAGCAGAGATTCATGACTGAATGGGGTAGGATCCAGGGTCATGAAGAAGAGAAAGCAAGCCACCAGGTCTGGGACTCAAACTGCAATTGGCCATGTGGGAATCCAGCACCCTTAACCACCATCCACCATGCCACCTGCCAGCCCTCCAACAGGGTCTTGATACCACGATCCACCTCAGTCTTAGTCAGCTCTGAATCATGGACACACATGGGGCTGACGACATAGGGAGGTCACCAGAAGCAAGCCTGAAACCTTCCCATGTGGTCAGCCTCCCAGATAGTTGAGTGTTACCACTGCTCATCATGAAAAGGGCATGTTTTCCCATGGTGTGGGGAGTGACAATTAAGAGGGTTGTCTTCCAAGCACCCCAGATTAATTTACTGAATTAAAACCACACTGAGGGCAGCTGTTTTGGGGCAGTGGAAACAGTGCTCAGTGATGCTGATGCCATATGGAAAGACCTTGGGTTTGCATCCTGAGATCTCCCTGTGCATGCTGGAGCAGAGATTCATGACTGAATGGGGTAGGATCCAGGGTCATGAAGACTGTATCAGGAGTGCCTCTCTCTGTGTCTTCCACTCTCATTAAATAAATAAATAACATTAGGGGCAAAAGACAAAACAAAAACAAAACACTGAGCTAAGGCGTAGCACAAGGCAGGATGAGTGAGTAGTAATGAAAGCAGTTTGCACACAGCCCAGTCCTATCCTTGAAGGAAGCAGGCTCAGGGTGGAAGAGGCACCTACTTAGGAGCCAGAGCCAGGAGAGGCGAGCTCAGATCCTTTGTTGAAACATCCACAGCAGAGTGAGCCTTACTTACTTCTCTCTCCGTGTAGACACAGCCAAAACCAAAACCTTTCTACTTTGACCAAAGAAGAGTCTTCCACTTCATTATGTTATTCACAAGGGCTCTGTTTACAACTGTCAAAACATGAATCAGAACAATCTCTGTGGCTGGATGATTTACACCTTTTGCATCCGTGTAGTTTCATGTATTTCCATAGCTAAGTAAAGTCTGTTCCTTATCCAAATCCTAGCAAATGCTCAGATGATTCCTTTTCTCTGTCTCTCTGTTCCTGGTATAGATGCATCTTGTGCTGACTGAGCCGTGCAATTCCAAGTATGGTTTATTTTAAGAGAAAATTGCCCACCTTTTAGAGTAAATAAAGTTGAGAGCCGAGCTGAGCGGCTTCATTTCCACTTCCTCGTATAGTGACTGAAGAGTGAGCTTCCTTCAGCTTCGATGGCTCTTCTCAGAAAGTTTTTATTTAGCTTAATAGAAGAAAACACGGTTTCTAGACCAAAGAGGCAAAATATAAGAGAAGGCAAGGCAAGTAAGTAAAAGGAATTTCAGCTCTGACTCTTAAGAAATGAAATCTTTCTCCTCACCTGAGTTTCATTTGGATTTTTGTCATCAACTGCAGTGTACATTACGAAGTATCAGTGTAACAGGTAAAGGTGTCATATGCAGATGAGAAGAGAAAAGAAGAGAAATGGAACAAAATGAACTGAAATGTGCATTCAAAGCCAATGTTGTAAATAATGTATCTTATAAGAAATGTCCACAGGGGAGCTGGCGGACAAAAATAGCACCACCGTGTGAAATAAGGGCTGTGCCTTATTTTCTGTAGAAACTACTGTTTCTGTGCCAATGAGCAAAGATACTAACAAAGAATACATAAAATAATGCCCCTTGGATGTCTCCCCTTTGAGTGGCATATGTTATATATTATGTAAGGAGCTCACTTTGCCTTCCTACATTCTTCTTTCTTTCTTTCTTTCTTTTTTTTTTTTGAGGATTAAAAGAGACCATCCTACGGGAGCTGTCAGGCATCAGTCAATGTGGGTTGAAATTAACCATAGTGAGCGACGCCCAAGTGGGTTTAATCTGAAGGAAAAAGGAAGACACTGTACTTCCAAGAAGTTTAAATAATGGCATATAAATTATTTACTTTCTGAGCCTTTAATTCGAGTAACCAACAGGGGAGGAAAAATAAAAGAATAAAAGGCTGTACATTGTATTTTGTGGAGTAGAGGTGTCTCAACCTAATGAGTCTTTTGGATCCTAGTTTGCTTCTGAATATCACCAGGGGTGATTATAGCTTGCAAAAGTCGACCAGAAAAAGGCATGCCTTTCTATGTCTTGGGCTGTAATTAAAGCCACAAGCCATCAGATAGTGAGAGGCCAGCTGCAGCCCTTCAAACCTTTAATACCCTGGCATTAAAAATAGATTACAGCACAAAATATGTACCCAAAATAATTCCAATAAAAAATTTGCACATTTGATTACTATAATTGATTTTTTTCTTTTAGATATGAATAAATGACCCAGGCTAAATGCCAGTTCCTTGCAAAGAATTTCATTTAAGCTTCACTGAATTGAAAAGGCTCAACCAGACTCAACATTTCCAACTTCCTAGCAAGTAGCAGAAAATCTACCTGACAGTTGCTATGGAAACACGAACAGGAAGAGTGAACCACCAGCCTATAAATCCACAGAGAAACCTTTCTTAATTGGAAGGCCTTTAACCCACACATTTTTCTCATAGCTGCAGAGCTTATTTCTAAAGAGATTATTAAATTCCTCAATTGACTTATGAAGGATGCTTCCCACTATATTACTGTGCTTTGGGTTGCTCGTTCTTTATATCTGTTTCCAAAATTACAAAGCAGACCAGGGATAATAAAAGTTAACACAGATGTTTCAATGAAAAATCCATATGATGTTCCAAAAATAACTTCAGTGGCAGTGCTGAACAAAAAACATTCCAATACAAGAACCAAGACGGTGCAGACATATTTGTTTCGAAGCTATATCCAAGTCACCAAACTTCTTGACTCCTTCGACTTTGACATAGTAACACAGGTGGGAAATCCTGACAATATTTCTAAGTGCTTAAGAAGACCAGCCAAACTGTAAAAATGAAGTAATGAGGTGGTGGATATGTCAATTTTATGCTCAATCTTGATTTTTAAAAATAATCTTTACAGTTATTAGCAAATACCAATTATTAATAGTCTGTGACTAACTAAACAAACAACAAATAAATACAACATAATGTCTCAGTGAATCTCAATTATACTGTGATAGTTTGGGGTTACTAATCCATTATTTTATTAAATTTCATAAAACTATGTGAGGAAGAGGAGTTACAACAGAGAATGTAGACTATAGGAAACTAGTCATATCCATAGATGGCTTTCTCTCCTTCCTTCCTGCTGTATTAAAGAAATGTCTCTCCTCCTAGCTTAGCCAAGGCCCTGGCTGCATTCACCTTTCAGTTCCTTACCTCCCTTAGGAACCTTCCCAGTGATATTATGACTTTCTCTTTTTTTCCTATTTCAACCTCTTCCTAACCTCTTGCCTTTGTTATTATCAGCATTGAAACACACTTTGGTCTTTTCCAATTTTAAAAACACGTACTAACAAAGCCACTCAATCCCGTGTCCCACTTTTGTACTGCCCTTTCTTTCAACCTGGTATTTGAAGGAATGTGTTCTCTTCACTGTCCCTATGTCTTTGTGTCTTGCTCTTTCTCCCTAGAAGGTGGCTCCCACTCCCTGTCCCCACACCCAGTCTTTACAGTTGTTGACTTCTCATCTGGCATGAGGACTACACCGTGAGGACTACACCTGCTTTCTTTATGCCAATTGTTTCCTTATTTCCACTACATTTCACTTTCCTGGTTTTTCTTCTATCTTTTTAGCTGTTAATCCTGTCTCCTTTGTGATGTTCTTTAAGATCTCTCATAAACCCTCTTCTGCCACTTTGTATCTCCCTTGGACAACCTCCCTATGGCTTCCATTATCATCAGTACACTAATGACTCACACATGTTTATTTCAACCTTGTTGTTAAAAAGGGTGATGAAAAATTTCTACTTCCTTAGGTTGCAGAGAGCATTACAGACAACATTGAAAATGAGTCTGACACTTTATCAGCATGCACTGGAAATGTTAGCTATTATTAGTGTGTATCTGAGATACTCAAAGACAGCATGTACAAAACCAAACTCACTTTCTTCTTGTCACAGTGTTTCTTTCCATTGGTTCCTTCTCCGAAAATCCTCTACTTATCCTTTAAGCCCATTTTAATCACCAACTCCACCAAGAAACCCTTTATCACTCTCGAGTCAGAAGCTCCTCCTATGGGCTATCAAAACATGCTGTATTATCATTAAAGTTTGTATCTTGCTGCATTTTAATTGCTCATTTTCTTGTCTCATTTTTGAGCAGAAAATCTGTACAGTTTTATTCACCATTTTATCTCCCACAAATACCTATTGAGTCACAAATATATTAAACTGGATCAGTGCATAAAACAAACCATTCACTAGAAATACTTTAACTTATTCCTTCATGATTACCCCAGGAGGTTTTTGGTAATTTTCTTTTTCATCCTTACCAACTTTCTTTTATGAAAATCTAATTAGTACCAATTAATCTTATGAAGGTATCCAGCATTACTCTGATTTTTCTTTTAAATTACATTGGCTGACATACACTTTTCAAGTAATAGAGGGGATTTCAAAGTACAGGGGAGAAAACTTGCTGAGAGGTTAAAGGTATGATTTAATCATCAGACTCATCTACACAGACAATATTTTTCCAGCATTCAGACTAAAATTCCTCTTTTTTTCTGAAAATGAACCTAGCATCTATTCTGATCATTAATTGCTTGTAGGAAAACAGTCTACTCGGAAACCATTTAGTTAATAACATAGACAAAACCTTTCTCTGTGCTCTGGAGATGTTCTCAGACCATGTGCTTTTGAAGACCCCCATGCTGCAGCCACTGAGGAACTGAAGACAGAGTCAGAGCTTTTAACCAATGAATTCTGCTAGCAATTGAGCGCAAAATCGGAATAGGGGATACAGGGCTGCCGTCTAACAACTGCTACAGAAACAACAATAACCTCATAACTGAGGAGCATCGTCAAAACACAATAGCCAGAAGCCCTCCTGACTGACACACAGGAGCACACGTGTACACGCTTACTCCTGAGGTTGTCACTTTGTGGCTGACTTTCTCATTCAAAGACCCCCATTGTGTTCAGTTTCCACATGTCACCAAGTTATAAAACTTTGATAGGGCCAGGGTGAGACCAAAAAAACACAATATGTTTTATTCTGCTCTCCTTACCCAACAAACACCTCACAAATTTCCATGATCACCCACGTCAGGAGGTGTAGGCAACAGTGGAGCTTTGATGTGCAAGTGGTCTGATTTCTAATCTAATCTAGCTGTACCTCTTGCTGGCACTGTGATTTTGGGAAAATATACCGACTCTTAGCTGCTTCCCCTGTGGAGAAGAGATGATAGCACCAGTCTTAGGGGATTTTTGACAGAATTGTTTAAGATTATATGGATAGGACTGTTTGAGTCAATAAATGTTCAGCAAAATGTAGCTAAAGAAGAAATGAACCAAATAGATCCAGTTTGGAAGAGGTCATATCAAGTGAACATTGCTGCTAAATCTTCCAGTGCATTGATCAAAAGGATGGGTGGATAAATTAGGTCATGGATTGTTTTACCACCTGGAATACCATTTAGGAGTTGAACACTAATAACTGTTAGCCATCTCTTTAGCTTTGACCCTTATTAGAACACATAATTTCAAAACTATCTTTTGCAGCAGAAGATTTTCAACTTCCTCTTTAAAATTTACAAATAGAAATTTTAACTCATTTAGTGAAAAAACGTAAAGTGCTAAAATAATTTTAGTGACATGTATTGCAGGATAATTATATACTGGACTAAAAGAAATTCTTTTGTATGGACAGTGGGACCAGATATTTTCACTGGCTTATTTGCTATGCTCTGAAGGAAAAAAAAAATCCTCATGTCATATCTCGAAGTAACAGTGAATTAAAAGTTTGGCTCACTGACTCAACCCACTCATCTATACTCGACCTATAGAGACCACATGGTATAATAGCATGGTACATATTTTCACATTAACTAACTTATTCCTTATCATAATACTGAAATATATGTTGATTTCTGGATGAGCTTCCTGTTTTACACATGTGAAAAAAATAAAATCTCAGAGAAGTAATTTCTATAATTCTATGAAGAATTAAGCAGAATCAAGATTCACACACTGCTACCTGATAACAAAGACTGTTCTTTTTCTTTAACATAACTCTTGTCTCATGATATAATACCACTTCACCTTCTTGTTATTATAGTCATGTTATAATCTCAGTGTTCTCTATTCTATCGTCTTTTCCCTTCTCTACCTTTCTCCCTCCCTCTTTTTCTCCTTTGTTTGTTTCTTTCTTCTTTCTTTGTCTCTTTCTTTCTTCTTTAGGCAGGCATATTTCTCCTACTGGAAGCAGTTGCCTTTTAACCTAATATTCAATTGTTATTTAGTATGCTCATTTATCTGGGAAGATTTTTTTTTTTTGGAGAGGTTTTCGCTCTAGGGAGCGTGCGCTCACCAGAAAGACAGAGACATAGAGACAGAATGCGAGAAATCACCCCCCAGGGGGGATGGTCACACCGCAATCCCTTCTCCTCCATTCTCCTCTCGGGATCTTGGGCACACATGCACACGCGCCCGGCATGAGTTTTAAGCCACTGGGTCTGGGACGCGAACCACGGTCGACTACGTGGGAGTCCAGCAACATAGCCATTATGCTAACTGCTGGTTTCCTTTTATTTTTTAAAAAAAAAAGAATTATTTTATTTATTTATTTATTATTAATGTCATGTGAGTTTGCCAGAGAAAGACAGAAAGGGAGAGTGAGAAAGCCAGCTGCCAGGTCTGGGACTCGAACCACAGTCAGCCATGTGGGAATTCAGCACCTTAACTACCACGCCACCTGCTAGCCCTATCTGGGAAGATTTTTGAGGGCTATCATTGCTATTTACTTTCTGTAGTGGATGGGGGTAAACATCGTCCAGTACAGTGCCGTTGGTCTTCACACGAGTTCCTGTCTCACTCCCTTACCTCTTTCTGCCCAATCTGAAGCATAAATCATAAATACAGATGAAGAAATAAGCATGCTTCAGTTCACTTTCTTTTTCAGTTTCTCTATCACATCTACTTTTTTTAATGTTAGATATTAAAAAGCGATGGACTAAGAGAGGTCAAAATTTTAGAAATGTGAATTTTATCACAAATCCAAATTCTGGTTTATTAACTGTGATATCCAACATTTCATAAGTATAATTTTTAGTTGTAAATCTAAGTCATATATATGCAATATTGTTAAAACTGTTTTATAAGTAGTTATCTGTTTACTAAGTTGATAACGTAAGGGAACAAATTGAGAGGATTAGAAAGTACTACAATTTATAGATTGGAAAACACAACTTTTTGAGCAAAAGAGGAGTCACATGACATATTTATTGACCTTAATCAACCTAATGATCCTTGTTAAAGATATATATGAAGCAGAAAAAATAATTTTCACTTTATTTAAACATCTTATTTTCATTTGGGGAGTATTGCCTTATGTGTCCCAAAGAAAGTCACCAACTTCTGTTATTTTAACTTATTTTTCAAGGAGAAATTAAAGAAAATGAGAGAAGGTATGTATATCAGCACCAACAGCTTTGCTTGTTACAAATTTGAGAGAAGGCAACTTTTGTCCTGATGTTCTCTTCCTTCCCTCCTCTTTTGCATGAAGGAGGCCAAGTCAAGGGCAAATAATGAAAAATGTGTAAGGCTGTGCAGTGTTATTTATAGAACTTAATGAATCAGATTCTTACTGTGCAAAGCCTTTGAGTTGCTTTAGAAAACCTGGGATCTAAGTTAAGTGAGAGCTCCCTTTTCCCTCATAATGTTCATAGTGCTTCAGAATGTTAAATTTAGTTTTCTTCAGTGGTTCTCAACAGTGGGATAGGATAAGGAACTAATAGAGGGTAGTCGGAAAAGTCATGACCTATTTTTCTATGTTTCTCTATGCAAAAAGTGCATCATGACTTTTCCAATGACCCAATATTGTTGAGACTCAGAACATTTCTGGAAAAATGGCCTTAGAGAAAGGGATAATGAAGCTTACAGATGAAGCAACTTGCTTGCAGTAACATAAGTAGAGTTAGGATTCAAAGCCAGATCTATTAATACTATGGTATGACTTTATCCTTCTGCTGTTGTACAAATATATTTCATTCTTTTAGATAAAATGAATTCATGTTTCAAAATGTATTATTGGGTTCAGAGACTGCAGAGTAACTTGCATAGGACAAGTTTTCCTACTGATAATAATCCTAGAGGGGTCTTCAACAAATTGAAATGCTTATTAATGAGGAAGCTATGCATGAATTTGGATTTCAAATGTTTTTTGCATAAAAAACTTTATTTCCTTTTTCCTATATTTTTTGAAAGACCTTTTATTTGAAAAGAAATTTGAAAGACCAGCAGGTGGCTTAATGGCTATGTCCCTGGGCTCCCATGTAGTCGACCATGGTTTGAGTCCTGGACCCGGTGTCTTAAACTCACGCCGGGTGCATATGCATGAGTGCCCAAGATCCTGAGACGAGACTGGAGAAGGGATTGCAGCATGGCCAGCCCTTTCTCGCTATCTGTCTCTCACTGTCTTTCTGGCAAGCACACACACCCTATAGCATAAACCTCTCAAAAAAACAAATTTTTATTTTGATTGCACTGGAGAATCACTCAAGTCATGGGTTCGAAGGGGGTTCAAATCTTAAAAGAAAACCACAGTAGGTGAGATCTGGGCAATACAGCTTTTTCTCTGAAGGCAGTCTCCAATTTCCCCAGAAAAGGATGGATAAAACCAAGCAAGAAGGCACAATTTTATTAGCCTAATGAGTCAGAGCATAATGTCTGGGGATGCAGACTGGATGGAAATTGTGAAATGGGGAAAGTTTCAAAAAGAATGAACCATAAAAAGAGGACTCCTCAAACTGGCATATAAACTTCTTTCAAATTCTTTAAACTTTAAATGATGTGTGTGGGACATGAGGTACCAAAGAGCTCAGGAGGGATAAGCAGTTTAAAACTGTGACAACTGAAAGAGATTTCAGTAACTTCCTACCACACATGCTATTAAATTAGGAATTCAGGTTTCACTGGGTTAGAGGGGTTTGGTAAATATTTTAGGCTTTTCTTTGAAGTCCTCTCCCCCCAAAAAAAAGTAAGGAGTACTAAATCCAAAAACTAAGGGATTGCACAAGAACTAAGGCTAAAACAAAAGTATACCCCCTTAACAGAACTTTAAACCAAGTATCTATCAGTTCATAGAACTGAAAAAAGTAATTCCATTTACCATAGCCACAAAAAGTATAGGAAACCTAGATACAAATCTAACCAAAGAAGTTAAAGACCTCCACAACGAAAACTACGAGAAGCTAAAAAAAAGAAATATAAAATGACACCAAAAAAAAAGAGAAAGGACATCCCATGTTCCTGGATTGGAAAAATTAATGTAATCAAAATGGCAACTCTACCCAAATTAATCTACATATTTAATGCAATCTCAATCAAAGTACCAGACACATTCTTCACAGATCTAGAAAAGACAATCATACAATTTGTCTGAAATCATAAACAACCTCATATTGCCAAAGAAATAAATCCTGCACAATAAGAGTTGAGTGGGCTGCATCTCAGTCACTGGTCCAAAAATATACTACAAAGCTGTGGTAATCAAGACAGCATGGTACAGGCACAAAAACAGATAGATGGACCAATGGAACAGAATAGAGTCCCCAGAAATAAACTCCCAAACATATAGTCAACTGATTTTTGACAAAGGGTACCAGTCAATCCACTGGGAAAAGGAAAAATTGTTCAGCAAATGGTGCTGGAAAAACTGGATATCCACCTACAGAAAGATGAATCTGAACCCCTACCTGTCACCATTGACAAAAATCAACTCAAGGTGGATCAAAGATCTAAACCTAAGACCTCAAACTATAAAACTGCTCCTGGAGAACACTGGGAAACTCTGGAAGACACTGGGGTAGGCAAAGACTTATTAAATAAGACCTCCAAAGCACAGTTGATAATCCCTAAAATAGACAAGTGGGATTACAACAGACTAAGAAGTTTTTGCATGGCAAAGACACTGTAATTAGTGTAAATTGACAGCCCTCAGAATGGGAAAATATCTTTGTAAACTATGCATCAAATAAGGGACTGATAACCAGAATACACAAGGAACTCAAGCAACTGTTCTGAAAAATGATGATCAATCCTATTAAAAGATGGGAGAATGAATTGAAAAAAACACTTTCTAAAGATGACATACAAAGAGCCAAAAGGTGTGTGAAAAAATGCTCAACATCCCTCATTGTCAGGGAAATGAAGATCAAAACAACAATGAGATACCACCTAAACCCAGTCAGAATGGCTAAGATTAAAAATACAAAAAATGATAAGTGCTGGCGGGGGTGTGGTGAAAGGGGAACTCTCTTACACTGCTGGTGGGAATGTAAACTGGTCCAGCCACTGTGGAGAATAATTTGGAGATCCCTCACAAATCTACAAATAAAACATCCATATTTCCCAACAATCCCACTCCTTGGTATCTACCCAAAGGACAGAAGAATTCTTAATCAGAAGAGTACTTGCACATCGATATTTATTGTGGCATTATTCACAATTGGTAAGGCATGGAACCAAACCACACGCCCACAAACAAATGAATGGATTGAAAAACTGAGACACATATACTCTATGAACTACTACTCAGCCATAAAAAACCAACAAGACCCTGGCTTTTGACAGAAAGTGAATGAATATGGAAGATTTACTGCTGAGTGAAGCAAGCCAGGTTATGAAGGAGAGACATTGTATGTCCCTACTTAATATAAACTGAGTTTCTGCACTCTATGACCTGAACTGAATGACTAAAAGATGGAGAAGCACAGTAAATGGTTGTGAAAACCAGATATAGTGCAGGAAGAGCATGGGTGAAGGAATACAGTCTGAGGTAGAACATTAAGGAGAAAAATAGAGAGGCAAAGCATTAATGGGACAAAAAAATGGGGTATTATATGTTGAAGATAACTTTATAGTATTATCAACTGGATGGGGAGAAATGTAAACATGTTGGAATATTCACTTTGTAAACTAATGACATGATTGAATGTATAAAAGAACTTGAAATGCCTGTTAAAATAGAACTTCATGCTATAGAGAAAGATAGCAGAATCAAGAGTATCAATGATTTAAAACCATAATTTCATTTTTCTTAAAGAATTGAGAGATGTATAAAAGGAAAAAATCAGTCTCTAAAGATAGACCCACAAATGAACCTGATTAGGAAGAATTAACAGTCAGAATACTTTTTAAGTGGTGACCAATAAATTAATCTCTAGGAACTATGAATTTAACAAAAAGAGTATAGAGCAAGAAAGGGGGTATAAATGGAATTATAGTGTTGTAATATTTTTACATTAATCACTAAGTGGTATACTATTAATGTTCAGATAGATGGTGCTAATGTCAATAATGTCAATAATCTTAGATGAACTACGCAAAATTATTGTACAGAATGATTTGGGCAAAAAATAGTAGAAGAATTAGAATGGAATGCCAAAACAATTTGATCACCCAAAATAGAACTGGTAAGGAAATTAAAGATCAAATAACAGTAAAATTAGTAAATGATACTACATTAATAAGTATATTAAGTGTAAATAAGCTGTATATTTTACTTCTAAGCTTTTTCTCCAAATGTTTCAAGGCATTTTAGCAATAATTTTCACAGACTTGATATTTTAATAACAACTTTTGTGAAAGTATTGATCTACTTATTGAAATTTTAAATAACTGAAAGCTGAGGTTATCAATTTGATTTGCTGATAAAATTTCTGTAAAGAGATGATAACTATCCTCCTATCATTACTCTGGTTTAGAAAGGTAGGCTAAACCTAAAAGATTAAACAAGTTAAATGAGTAGGAGAGACCTAGTATTTAGAGCAATTCATTTTTAAAAAAGACTATAAAAAAAGACAATAAGCTCAATGTGATATTATAGGAAATATATCAGATAATAATAGCAAATGCCAATTGGGGCTCCAATAATGGATTGGAAAAGTTCTACGTCAGTGGAATAAATTAGCCTTCTGGGCAGCACATAGATATGATACATATGCAATACTGCATTCAATTCTGTGTTATTTGAAGGGGGATATAGTGAACTGGAATACATTTTAGGGTATGATAAATAGGGTTGTAAAAGCTAGAAAATCACATCCATTCAGGATAAACCCATAACACAAGAGAAAGACCTCAGGGAGATGTACTATTTAAAAACCATAGTGGAAAAAAAATGCATTAGTTTTCTGTATAGCTTCCAACAGTCCCTGCCTTGTCTCTGTTTCCATAACATCATGTACACAGAATGTGATCTGTAGTGTTATAATGTGTACACACCCATAGGAAAACAGGTTCTGCTCAGGCATCATTTGATGAGAGGTGCTATTGGTCCTTTGTGGGCACCAGAGTCTTAAATACCATAAAAGACTCATTTGCTCTGTTCTTCACATGGTTATTAGTTGAAAGATATAAAATTATTAAGTTTTTTTCAAGATAATGGGCATAATAAAATCTATATACTGTGTCTGTGTGTGTGTAATATGTACATATATCTGAGTGGGGTCTTTAAAAAGTTTGTAAAAATGCATATTATGAAAAAACTATGCAGGGATTTCAAAAATTTTTTTTGCACCATTATGAACTGTTACTTTAATTCCACTCACTTTCTGTGAGCATTTTGAAGTCTACTTGTACATCCTACTTTCTGTCCAGCAGTCAACTGACACCACCACTTGATGGATGTGGCTGTGAAAACTGCCTCTGGTCATGTGCTGTCCAGAGTAATTTCTTCAGCTGGATTCTATTTTTGCTCCTCTTCAGCGTGGTGTGTAATAGGAGGGTATTAATAAGGTTACTCTTGGCCCAGCCTCTGTGGCATGGTTGGTCGCAGAATGACTGCAGAGCTGGAAGTCATATGCCAACCACAGTTTGAATTCCTGGCCATGTTGACCTGAAAACATGCCAGGCTACTGCATGAATGCCCAGAGTCTGGCCAGATGGAGGACTTGCCTAACCAAGCCCTGTGGAGGGTGCTTCTGTCTCTTTTTCTCTTCTGCTCTTGTGCATATATGCACTCTATCAAGAATAAAAGAAAGCAACAGCAAAAGTAAGAAAGCAAGAAAGAGAAAGAAAACAAGGTTGCTTTTTTCACTCAAGGCTCATCTGCAAATTCCAGAGAATAATCTATAACTGCTCAAACTTCCAATATATAGAATTGGTATTTATTTAGTTCTCTATGCTGGTCTTTCTATTTTGCTTTTGCCTGGGTATTAGCAGAATTCATGCATTTACACTTTCTTTTTTTGATAAAACTCTCTTGGGAAAGGACTTCTCTCTTATAGTTTGGCTAGGTGGCTACAAGTACAAACTTAAGAGCCAGACTACTCCCCCAGCAATCCCAGTCCTGCTACATTCCACCTGTAAGACCTTAAACACTTTATTTAACCTACTGACTTCAAAGTGTTGTGTCAGTATTAAATTATTGAAATAACACAAAGTTCTTAGAATAGAGCCTTGCATACACTATGCACAGCTATTATTTTTACTCCTCTCTGATACATCTGGAAAGACATCTGGCAAAAGTTTCTACATAATGTACTAGTCATCACTCAGAGTGCTTCTGGAAGTAATGCATTTAGGCAACTCTTCGGTCTTACACTATAGACTTCTGCTTTTAAATTGTATCATGCTTGGTAAATGTAAGTGTGAAAAGTATTTGCCTTTTGGTCATTTTCTCTACTTGCTTAAGAGCTTCTTGAAAACAGGGACAAAATCTTATGTTAACTAGAATAGAACTAAAATATACTCCATAGACTCCTTGGATAGATACTGTTTACAGTTAGAAGGAGGCACCATTTATTTAATGTACACAAGTTGTATAAAAATATGAGCTTCTTTCTGTTTTATTAAATATAAAACCTCAGATTTATGTATCAATGTATATACATAAATGGCTTAGATGGTAAGGCACGACTGTGCAAGACTGGGGCCACATGGGAGGCACAGGTTCAAGTCTCAGACCAATCTGAAGTGACCAGGCATGGTACAGTGTATACCCATTTTCCTGTCAAGAATACTTGATCTCACTCTCTCTCAAAAAGAATATTATAAAGAGATTCTAACTCTGGACCATAAATATAAAATTACCTCTCTCTTTTTAGAAAATTCTGTTGCTTTCCTTTCTACTCCTTGAAATACATTCACTGAACACTTGTAATTAGCCAAGCATTGTATGAAGAAGTGGGAAAAACAAGTAGTAATAACAAGGAACTTCCTAGACTGAATATAAACAAGGGAATAGTTTGAGAAAATAGTTCAAACTTTAACAGAGATCTTTGTAGTCTATCCTAGAGTATTAGTTCATACAGAAAGTCAACTTAACAACGAGGATTGAATGAAGAAATAAAGGGTGAGGCAGCCTGGTGAAATGGCCAGATCAAGAAGGTCTTGCAGGCAAGAGGATTAGGAAATTCTCTTTAATAACATATTGGGGGATGGAAGCTATGGTTATAACTCTACTTCTCAGAAGGGAAGCTAATATATAAAAATGAAAAGGGAATTCTTCTGTTAAAGTTTGCAATGACTTGATCAGGAAGAATATCAAAATGTTCAAGTTCTATTCTCTATTCTACAAAGTTGTGTTTCCATAAGCAATGATAATTTTAGAGTTGATCTGGTACTCCTAAGATTTAACTCTAATGTATTGACTAGTTTTCATAATCACAAACAGGAACATATATTATAATTAATGGTCATTAAAACTTTTAAACAATCCCTTCAGGCAAGTGGGAATGTTTTAACATTCTCAATCTAATGTCCATTTACTTCCTAGAAACTGATAGTTTTCCCAAAGTACACTAGCTTGAATACTCAGACATCTTAGTATAGCTTGTCATTTTGTTTATTCTTTTGATCTAGCTCAGTAGATTTTCATCTTAGAGCACATAAGAATTATATTCTAGGCCTACCTACCAGCCACACACAGGCTGTCTCAGTAGTATAGAAGTAATACGCTGCTCAAATGATGCTGCGTTCCTATGGAAGATGTGAATTTGGCTTCCCAGTGAACCTTAATATGCAGGACATGTGGTTATGCTTGTAATCCTGCTTGGCAGGGAAGGCTGTGTGGATGGTGGTGTAGAACCATGTTGGGGTGCTTTTCTAAGTGCTTGTCTTTCACTCTCTCTTTCTCTCACCCTCAAGTAAGAAACAGAAACTTTTTTTTTTAATGTCACACAATAAACTATATGTTATGGGTGATTTAGAAACTTTCAAGGTTACTTTAATTACACTTCTTTTTTTTTTGCCATAAGTCACATACACTCACCAGAGAGAGAGAGAGAAAGTGAGAAATCACCTCCTAGAAGGGATGGCCACACTGCAATCCTTTCTCCTCCATTCTCAGGATTTTAAGCATGCAAGCACACATGCCAGGCATGATTTTCAAGCAGTTGGGTGCAGAATTCAAACTGTAGTTGGCCATGTGGGAGTCCAGTACCTGAACTACTATACCACCTGCTGGTCCACATAATTTTTATTTTCGAACTAACTTTAGACAGAAACCTCACTTATTTCTTTACTCTTCTGTTGTTTCAAATGTTTGCTATTGTTATTATAATCACCAAGCTTTCTGATATGCTTTAGCTATTTTTTTCTACTGTAAAGTTGATTAATTTCATATAATATTAAGGTGAAAAAAAGTCACATAGCTAGAACGCTTATCTTCAATGTCTCCCCTTATGATCCCTTTTCCTGTGCTCAAATGCACTTCCCTACAAATATCTCTGTTTTTTTTTTTTAATCTAGTAGATGGTGCACACATTTACCAGACAGAGACAAAGAGAAAGAGAAGAAAACTGAGAAAGCAACTTCATGGGGGATACCCACACTACAATCCCTTCCCCATTTCTCCTTTTGATTTTTTGGGCATGCATGCAAATGCATCCAGCATGTTTCTCAAGCTACTGGGTCTGGGACCCAAACTGTGCAGATGGCCATGCAGGATCCAGACATCTTCACCACCATGCCACTATCTGTCCTCCAAAAAACTTATAAAGATCTTTTTATCTAGTTGCTACACCAAGAAGGCTATTACCTGCAAGGATAGCAGGTAAATGCACTTTCCTCAGCCATAAAACAAAACAAAACAAAACAAAACAAAAAATCCAAAATGCCACCATAAAACTGGTAAAAAGACAAACTAAGAGAAGCACTCTAAAGATTTCCATGGAGCCAACACTGAAAGACAGAAAGGGTGATTCCTGCACTCCAATACCCATCCATGTTTGGACAGGGTCCTTCTTCCTCATAAGTGGATGAATCTGTTACCCACAATACACATCATTTCTTCCCCTAAAGAGATGCCAGTTTCATGTCCTTACTTACTGCTTCCTTTGAACCATAGTCCTGAAGATCAGGACCAGCTGGGATTTTCAGTGGGTTTGGCAACTACTATAAACGTGCTCATTCAATATGCATTGCGATGCCTTCTAGTACATAGAGCCTGAAGCTTATTTCCAACATTCCTTTACAGGTGGATTCTCAGGTGTACTTTTGGTCTTGCCAAGTGGATTCCATTTTTTGGATCCTGGAATTGAAGGAGGAAAGAGGCCGAACTCAGGACATGCACTCAGAGTGGACTGTGGCAGTAACAGTGCTGTCTCAGATCCAGCAGTTCCTGTGGCATTTTTCTGACCCTACAGCTTTCTGATCATGGTAGAAGCAGTAGTAGTAGCCTAGTTCTGTAAACTCAGATCTGTAGGTTTAGGGATCCTGCCTGGACACTCAAGCTGAGAATTTGTTTCTTGACTTTCTGAACTAGTTCTAGTCATTTAATTCAATTTCTGCTTGAACCTCATTAAATAATAAATGTCTTCCTGTCTAGATGATCTAAAAAAAAGATTTTCTTGGAAGTTGAACACTTCCCAATCCGGTCTGTGGAAGGTATTAAAGCAGATCTCCAAACTAAGAATTCCCGAAGAGGCGGGGGTCTGAAATAATCTGTGTTCCTTGATCTTAGAGTTAATACCTGCTCCTTCTGTTTGTGTTCTGGACACTTCGACTGAGGTTGAATTCCTGTATGCCAAGCATGGCTCATAGAGTTCATAAAGAGTTATGTGTTGCTGGAAAAGTTAATGCTTTAAGTGGTTTTTATCTCTGTGAAGTACAGTGGAAATAATTTAATTAATATCACCGGTCACCAAATTTGTAAGTTTGGGGGTAGAGTGGAATCCTTTAGCTCTTAAGACAAGTGCTGGATAACATAAAAGTATCCTGTTCTAGTCAAGACCACGCCTGGGCAAACGCCTCATTGCTCAGTGTTCAAAAGGATTTCTTACTTACACACAATTCAGATACACTGCTCGTTAGCAGGTGAACATATTTTTAAAAACGGTTGAAGGTGTGAAATATTATTTTAAGAAATCTCTCCATAGCTTCCCTTTACAATTTATCTCATTATTCTTTTAGTTGGGCAGTTATTCTTAAATACCCTAGATGCAATTTTATGTTCATTCTATCTTGTCTAGAACTCGTTAGTATAACCTAAGGTGATCTGGGTTGCATATAAGTCATTTAAATTTGCATAATGAGCCCCAGTGCCTCTGTAGCATGAACTAAGAACTAAGGAAAAAATTGAAGGTGTTCAGAGAGCCAAAAAAAAAATGATTCTTTTTCTTGGAGGGAAGGGGATTCCTTTAAAATGTTCTAAACGGGGCTAGAGGAAAATACAGAGTGGCAGCAAAGACTGAGTCAATGACCCTGGATTAGGAATTGCACAAAAGTTCATTCCAGGAGGGACAAGATGCCACCTTTGTAGTGAAAAAAGATCTTCCTTTTACACATGATCTTTAGGAAGTTATCAAGATACTTCCAAACAGAGCTCTAAAGGAGAGCCATCTCTATTTCAGGGTAATTGACCTGAAACCAAGGACGTAAGCCTATAGAAGAGGATATCCCTGATCAGGCGGCTACAGGAATATAAAGCTCAGATGGACTGGCTGCAATATGTGCTTTGTTTGTTCTTTTCTTCTTTTCCATGGCTTTCACATAAAGATCATAGTGCCCTGTATATATTACATTTATGACTTTATTCGACTCCATACAACTATATAAAGTTGATGTTATTATTACCATCACTTTACAGATCAGGAAATGGAGGCTTAGAGTGTTTAGCAATTTACCCAAGACATCCAGCTAATGGATAAGGGAACCAGGATTACAGTGTAGGCAACTAAATTGTAGTGATATATTTCTAACTAGTGTATCATATACTAAAGTCCTACCACCTACGATGCTCATAGAACTCTGTCTGGATAATCTGGACCACTGAAGACACAATTACAGAAACGACAACAACATATTAACACGCAAACGTCATCATGGCAAACAAAGCCAAACGAACGGCAATAGATGCAACTGTGTAAGACTTTCTCACTGGTGGGCCATTCCATCAAAGGGCTACAGTACAAACTTGTCGTATAGGCAGAAAGATCTTCTGCTCTGGAATCACTTAGCCACTCCTTAGGAACTGTCAAGAAACTATTTGAGAAAAATGAACTATATTTTTATTTCTTTTGATTATACTAACATCTAATAGATTATGGTCATATTACTTTAAAGTGAAGTCTGTTAAAACTCATGAAGTTATGTTTCTAAGCTTCTGAGTTTCAGTCAAAAGGAATCTAAAAGACTCATGCTGGAGTTAATGTGGAATTTCCTTCCACTCAGACATCTGCATCAAGTGTTACTTGAAAAGGATGATGTTGGGAAGGGATGGTAGGTGGTATGCTGGTTAGGGGCTCTGGATTCCCATATTACCGTAGTTCGAATCCCGGACCTGGCATCTTGCTTTCTCACTTCCCACCCTACTCCCATTCTGTCACTCTGGTCAAATTAAAATTAAAAATAAATAAATAAATAAATAAATAAATAAATAAATAAATAAATAAAGTTAAGTAAAATAATTTTTTGGAGAAAAAAATAAAAAGCAGGATGATGGGAGTCCAGCAGGTAGGGTGGTGATTAAGGTGCTGGACTCCCAGATGGCCAACCACAGTTCAAGTCCTGGATCTGGCAGCTTGAAAATCATGCTGGACATGTGTGCATGCATGCCCAAAATTCCAGAAGGAGAATGGAGCAGAAGAGATTGTGGCATTGCCACTCCCTTGGCAGGGGGTGCTGTCTCACTTTTCTTTACTCTGTTTCTCTTTGGTCAACACACATGCCCTTTGGCAAAAACCTAAAAAATAAAAAAAGATGATGACGAATGTGATGGTTAATTTTATGTGCCAACATGACTAGACCATAGGATGACCAGATATCTAGTTAATGAGGATGTTTCAGCATGAGATTAGCATTTGACTTGGTATACTGAGTAGAGCAGATCGCCTTCCCCAGTGTGGATGAGCATCATCCAATCAGCGGAGAGCCTGAATAGAACAAATCACAAAAAAGGTATAGGGACATTGAATTCTCTCTCTATCTCTGTGCTTGAGCTGAGACATCAGCATTCTGCCCTTGGACTGGGACTTACACTACCAACACTCCTAATGCTCAGGCCTTCAGACTCAAAGTAACTTATATTACTGGTTTTTCTGAGTTTCCAGTTTGCAGATGACATATCATGAGACTTTTCAGCCATCATAATCCCTTAAGTCAATTCTTTATAATAAATTTCATTAAATATGTGTGTTCACACACACACACGCATATATATAGATATATATACACACACACACATTTATATGTGTGTTTATGCATATGTGTGTGTATGTGTATGTATTATGTATTTTTCTTTTTTTTGAAGAGGTTTTTGCTATAGGGCACTTGCACTTGCCAGACAGAGAGAGACAGAGAGACAGGAAGCAAGAAATCACCCCCCAGGGGAAATGGCTATGCTGCAATCCCTTCTCCTCCAATCTCCTCTTGGGATCTTGGGCACGCACGCACATGTGCGCGGCGTGAATTTTAAGCCACCGGGTCTGGGACGGGAACTGCGGTTGACTACATAGGAGTCCAGCGACATAGCCATTACGCTAACTGCTGGTCCCTGTATGTATGCTTCTAATTGGTCTCTCTGGAGTATCCTCTCTAATACAATGGGCATCATGATTCTCTGTCAGGACACAGTATTATATCACTGAAAACCAGACAGTCCTGGGTTTAAATTCTTGCTCCATAATTAACTACATCGTTTTGTAAACGTAATCACTAAAAGTCTCTGAACTTCAGTTTCCTCAACTTTAAAGTCATTAGAAAAATAATATTAAATGGGAGTTGGATAAAAGGATTAGAGATAATGTATTAAAATCTACTTACATACCAGCAGATTATCACAGTAAAGAAGTGATGAGACAAGGATCAGCTAAAATGTTGGGAGATTAATTTATGTGTTGTCTCCTTGCTCAAGAGGTTAGAAGACATTGGGAAAGAGGGGAGGGATTTTTCCTTCTCTACCCCTAAATGCAGTTGTGTTTGTTTGTTTATTTATTTATTTGAGTTATGATGTCTTTGCCTCAAATACTGGGTCATCAGAAAAGTCATGGCATATTTTCCTATGCTTTTCTATGCAAAAATGTGTCATGACTTTTCTGACAACCCAATAGCTATTATCAGTTTATGGTTAGCTGACCAAAAACAACTCATCAGCTACCCAAAAGACAATCTTCATCCAGACTTTTGTTTTTCAAAAAAGTAGAAGTTGTAAGAGGTAGATGTGTGCCAACCATATAAAGAGAGAATTTTGGGGCCAGCAGGTGACATGGTGGTTAAGATGTTGGACTCCCATATGGCCAGCCACAGTTTGAGTCTTAGACCTGGAGGCTTGCATTTTCACTTTCCCTCTCTCTCTCCCTCTGTCTCTCTCTGGTGAGCACATGTGCCCTGTAGCAAATTAAAAATAATAATAATGATGATAAATAAAATTAAATAAATAATTTTTTTTAAAAATAGACTGACTTTGAAGATTATCCTTGCCATGCCAAGGCTTGGTCATTTCTACTTGTAGCAGGATTAGGAGTCCCAGGGGGTGGCAGGGCTTCAGGTATGGATGAAACACTGAGCCCTTGAGAGCAGTAAGGTAGTTGTTAGGATTCTTACTCAGAGGACCCATGCCTGCCAGACAGTGGGAGCCTTGTCTCACATAGCAGAAATGAGAATGGGCAATGTTGTCAATGTAGAACCCAGATCTTACCCTGGCCATATTTTTATACTATACAACACAAGGAATGAAGGCATATTAATAATGACAGGGATTGGAATTTTTTGTCTCAACCATAAGGAGGCTCATAGTCCATTTAATTTGTGGGAATAAAAAAAAGGAATATTATATTCTTTTCATGTATGTATTGTGTAATAATTTATAGAATTAATTTTGCATCCCTTGCTTAGAATCTATGATTTTAAGAAGACATAGACTACATGTTTAAAAATTCTTAACATTGTGGACTCATTCTCTTTTGTTCAAAGAGTCTATAGCCTAGTCCTTAAAACTAATAAAGGATTAATTTAAAAAGAAAGAAAAAGGTGAATGTAAGAAATTGAATCGTGAGAAGTTTAGATAAGCTTTATGCCAATGAAGACTTTGACTACTAGGTACTATGGCCTAAAGAATAGTAGCAAAGAAGAAAGGGAGACAACAAGCAACTACCCTACTATATGCTTGGTACTCCACTATGTGTTAAGGGAAACAGACTTTATGACCTGTACTTTTATAGATGTGGAGATTCTAATAAGGTTTTAAAAGTTTGTCTGCATCTTTAAAGCTCCTAGGCAGCAAAGATAGATTTACAACAGTACATTTTCAGACAAGCAATTGTTCTTTCTGCCTCACGTAGTTGTTTCTCTAAAGTGCCTGGTGTTCCCTGGGGTAAAAAATGACAAGGCAAGTCTGAGATACTTAAAGCGAGCTTATTGAAATGTTATGTTACCTGCCTTTTAGCAGGGAAATTCTAATTTTTAAAGGGCTTAAGAAATCTTTCTAATCTTATAAGTTCTTAGCTATGAGCCTAAATGTTTAGGGATGAGAGAGATGAGTGACTAGAAGAAGAGATCATCCTAAAAGTCTCCAGAGTCCAGACAGCAGTCCCATGGCCAGGGGTTTTCTTGCAAGAGTCACATCAAGTTTCCAGCTCTCAGACTATTAGTTTACACTGCATATGGGTGGCTATGGGAACGACTCCTCCTTGCCTTCATTTGGGTGACAGAAAAGGCTTTAATTTGTTGGAGTTAGGATAAATGACAAGACAATCCAGCTATTGCAAACTGCACATATTCTGTCTATATTGTCTCTCACAAAGCATATACAGGAATAGGAGGTCCTATTATCTTTCTCAACCAAATGTTTCTTTTATTTTCTCTGGAATAGAATCTTTGTCTAATCAGCCACCATACATGTCCTTCCCCATAACAGTATTGAACTAAACACCAAATTGAAGCTGGGCATCTTACCAGTGGAACAAGAAACACAGGCTACCTTTGTCTTTTCTTCTTTTTCTTTCTTTCTTTCTTTTTTTTTTTTTTTCTGGTAACATTTCACACATTAAGAAAAAAGGAGAACAAATGCAAATTTGAAAAATGCTGGCAAAATAATTATAGTAGTTCTTGAAATATCCAGAGAGGATGGGTGAAAATTCAGAATGCTTATGTATGAAGAAACAAGGCAGCATTGCTAATTTTAGAACAGAAAGACTCTTTTCCTTATGCTACCCCTGACCCCCAACCTCGGCAAATAGAAATTGCCAGCAAACAAGTCAGATACAAATAATACACATGCAGATGCAATAGGTAAAATAGATGGGGTGAATGCTTTGGACTTTGGAGGGCAGTGATCCCACTACTCTCAATTTCCAAATATTCTGTGCTACAGCTGGTATGTAAACCAAAGTCTAGCAAGACACTTACACAAGCCAGAATTGGTGCTTTTATAAACATGGAAAGATGACTGAGAAGGATAGATATAAATGTCATCCGGAAAGTTCTATATCTGCCTTTTTTGTCTTGTTAAGTATCTAATCTTCCTTAAAATTATTAAGAAGCTAAAGCATGTTTTTTGACATAAAATATCTTCCTTTGCTTGAGATGAGTCCATCTTTTTCTCTCTCCATTTCTCTTTCTCTATCTCTCTCTCTATAAAAATAAATTAGACCTTGGGGCACTGAACTGAGTAAATAATTCTTCAAGTCATGACTTATTACTATCATCATTTGATTGCCCTCCATTTTACTTTCCAATTCCTTTCATTGCCTTCCCTGTCAAAGAGATTAATTCTAATATTTAAAATATGTGTATGTGTTGATATGTATTTTCTTCAACATATCTTTTATTTTTTAGTATGTAGTGGTAGGTGTTTTTATTTAATTGCTATGGATCTTACTCTTTTCAGTCAACATTGTGTGTGTATGTTTGTTTGCTTTTTTGTTCTTATTTTTAAATCTTCCCATGTGTCTTAGCCTGGATTCTCCTGAAAGACAGCCTGAGACAAATACTTCTGCATAAAGAGTTTGTTTGGGTATAATCCTAGAATGCTTTTGCCAGGGTAAAATGAGTGAACAGAGAAAGATAAAAACTGATACACAACCGTGTTATGAGGTTATCTCTACTCCGACCTATGATCCCTTTTGTATTTCTTAGGAGTTGTATGAAATTCATCTCTAAATTTTCTGTCAGGGAATCAAAATGAGAAGGGTTTGTTTAGTCACTGACTTCTGTCCTCTCTTGGACAGATTTTCTCACCCTCCCCTTCACCACTAATGTGTTTCTCATACTTTTGAGCTGCACTTGCATTGCTGGGAGTTTTCCTGTAGGCATCCTATACCACAGGTTTAGAGAAGTCCAAGGAAGGAAATGGTGGTTTGTTGTACGGGCCAAGACCAGAAACTGTCAGGTTGCACCTGGGCAAATGTCTTTGAAGTGTGTGGAAAAGTATTGGAGTTCTTCTCGGTGGGGCCAATAAAATTAGAGAGTAGTAGAGAGTGTCTGGTACACTAGAGGCTGCTGAATATGAATGTGTTGCTATTTGGGTCATTTTACATTTCATACACTGCATTGTTTATAGAGTTTCCTTATGCTACTTCTAACTCCCTGAAACTGTTATTGAATCTACATCCTCCCACATATTAGTATAGACACTATCTCATTTGATTTCACTCTTCATCTGGGACCCAAACTTCAGACAGTATCATGTTTAGGAGTGCCTTTCTTGCAATCTCCCAAGCCCACTATGGTGCCAGAGACTGGGAAGGCCAACAGTTTTTATCAAGGTTGGTGTCCTGAGCCTGGACCACAACATATCAGCTCCTATTCTTCTCCTTTGGTACTCTTTCTGACTCTCTACCTTGCAGGTTAGGTTGTGAAGTTGCCCTAGGGAGCTCTAAAACACATGCATGTCTTTCCATCAAAAGTGGGTAGTCCGGTATTAACACAGTAATTTTGGAAAACTCCTTAAGATGACAGGGTGATGGCACCCATTTACACTATGTGCCACACTTAGCTATCCCTCTCCCCACTGTGTGGGCACTCAGAGTAATCACTCCAGTTCCACTATATGCTCTGCATGTCAGGCAGTCCTTCAGGGCTGATCATGCCAATCTCCGCCTGGGACATTTCAGATATAAACTGTTGGTCCACAATTCTAAAAGATCATTCTTGTCTTTATTTTCTCTTATTTATAACCATCAAGATGACATCATGTTCTCTCTGCTTGTTCTTAAAAAGCGACAGATGAAGAATAGACATTCCTTGTCTCAGCTTGTGGGTCCCTCCCTCCTCTCACTGGTGGCAGTGTATGGAAGGCAAGAGTGTCAATATTAAAAGAAATACATCCTAGAAATATACCAAGTATGGCCCCAGAAGTTCAGAAAAAGATGTAGCATTGGGCAATGTGTTGTTCTATTTTTTTTAACTTTTAAAACTATAGGTTAATTTGGGGGCTAGCAGATGGTGTAGCATTTATGTCACTGGAATCCCACATGGCTGACGGCAGCTCCAGTCTCAGACTGATGGCTTAAAACAAAAGCTGGGTGCGAGCTTGTGCGTGCCCATGATCCCAGAGGAAAAGGGATTGTGATGTGGCCATTCCCTTGGGATAATATCTTGTTTCTGTCTGTCTCTCTCTGTATCTCTGGTGAGTGCATTCACTCTATAACAAAAATCTCTACCCTCCCCCCCCTAAAAAATTGTATAAGTTAACTTTTACATGAAAAGAGAACCAATTAACATCTGTATTGTCCTGCATAATCTTTTTTAAAATTAATTTATTTTATTTTATTATTATTTTAAGTTTTCTATAGGGTGTGTTTGCTCACCAGAGAGAGAGAAAAAACAACCTGCCAGGGTCTGGGATTCAAACTGCAGTTCACCATGTAGGAGTCTAGTACCTTAGCCACCATGCCACCTGCTGGTTCCAGCCTGCATAATCTTTGTAAGACTTGTACTCATAATTATTAACAGTAGAATACTACATTGGATACCAGTATTTATGGATGAATTAATGTAGAACAGATGATAGTGCCATGAGTAATGATGTAAACAGAATTAGATAACTGAAATGATATAACTGAATAGGCAAGAAGGTCTATATTATTTCAACAAAAGTTGGTTCCAAAGAATGATGGAATTATAAGTAATAACAGTCTGTTCCTTTTTCTAATGGCAAGAGATTTGAAATCAAGCAGAAACGACATGTTTGATAATAATAAACATAAAGAGATTATTGTTGGATCTGAGTAAGAAGAGATAGTACCTGGACACCACGAAGAATATTCACATACACTATTAGGTCACTGGGAAAGTCATTATGCATGTTTGCACAGACAACCATTGAAAAATACATTTTGCCTTTCCCGATGAGCTGAAAAAATAATTACACAATTAACAATTTATTTTAGGATTTCTTCTCTACTTATTCAAAATCATCATTAATAAACCATTATACTCATGTAGACCTCAGAATTTTTAACACATTTTTGGGTTGGGTTGTATATAAAGACCAGAGTTCTGCCAAAAATACTTGTGAGAGTTCCATCTATCCTAAGGGTAGTCCTGCTCATATATATTCCTTTATAAAATTATGGGAGATTCTTTCTGGTACCTACTCAAGGAAAAAAACTACTTAATTGTATTAAACATATTTCATTTCCCTAAGAATACAAAATGTCTTCCTAGAAGTTTGAGTCCATTTTCTGATCAACTCTGCTTATGGGTACAGTTTCCCCATTTCCTCACTGCTACTTATCCTGATTCTCTAATTTTTGTCAGTCTAAAGTTTGCCAGTTTAAACTTATAATTCTTTGCTTTAACTTCCATTCTTTTTCTTTTTCTTTTCTTTTTTTGGGAGAGGTTTTTACTATAGGGTGCGTGCACCCACCAGAAAGACAGAGACAGAGAGACAGATAGCGAGAAATCACCCTTGCACACCCCGAGGGGATATGGCCACGCCGCATCCCTTCTCCTCCATTCTCCTTCCGGGATCTTGGGCACTCAAGCACATGCGCCCAGTGTGAGTTTAAGCCACCGGGTCCAGGACTTAAATCACAGTCGACTACATGGGAGTCCAGTGACATAGCCATTATGCCAACTGCTTGTCCCTTAACTTGCATTCTTAAGAACATTTATTTTATTTTATTTCTTTCATGATAAAGAGAGGCAGAGAAAGAGAGAAGCTCACCGACAGAGTCTTCAGGATGTGAACTATAACCAGTATACATCAAAGGCACACATGTCCACACCCAGGGTGTACAGGGAGATCTCAGGATATGCACATAGGACCTTTCCATATGGACCCAGCATCATAGCACAGGATTAGGGCTGTGCCACCTCTGCTGGCCTCTTAACATATATTTTGTAGATCACCACTATAGTACAGATAAGTCATTTGTTTTCTCTTTCTGTTAATTGTATGATCAAAACCTATTCCCATGTCTACTGGTTAAGCCTACCTATTCTGCTTAGCTGTAGAAGTTTTTGTAGAATCTCTATTAATCCTTTTTTTTAACAGCAGATATTGGAAATCTTTTCTATCAATTGATAACCTACTTGGTGCCCTTTATTGAATAGAAATTGTTAATTGAGATGTAGTAAGATCCATTGGTAGATTCCAAACAGTCTGCTTATAACTTATACTCTTAACCAGTACATTGCTAACCCAACATGTCTTCCTTTTCCCTAGATAGTCATTGCTATTTCCACTATAGCTTATGACCCCTTTGGACAAACAGGAAATTAAAGATATAAATGCATATTCTAATTAGAGAGACTTTTTAATTTATTTTTTGAGAGGTTTTCACTATAGGGCGCGTGCACTCACCAGACAGACAGAGAGAGACATAGAGACAGAAAGTGAGAAATCACCCCCCAGGGGGGATGGTCACACTGCAATCCCTTCTCCTCCATTCTCCTCTCAGGATCTTGGGCACGCACGCACACACGCCCGGCGTGAGTTTTAAGCCACTGGGTCTGAGACATGAACCATGGTCGACTACGTGGGAGTCCAGCGACAAAGCCATTATGCTAACTGCTGGTTCCTGAGAGACTTTTTTTTTTTTTTAAAGGTTTTTGCCATAGCAAGCGTGTGCCTACTGGAGAGAGACAGAGAGCAGGAAAGTGAGAAATCACTTCCTAGTGGGACTGACCATTCCATAGTCCCTTCTCATCTTGGGATTTTAGGCATGCATGCATACAAGCCCAGTGTGATTTTCAAGCTGCTGGTTCTGGGACTCAACTGCAGGCAGACATGTGGGAGTCCAGCACCTTAACCACTACATGACCTGCAGACCCCTAGTTAGGAGAATGTTTATCAGATATCCTGAATATCTGAATTTTTTAATCTCAACTATTCATAAACTTTTTTTTTTTTGAGAGGTTTTTGCTACAGGGTGCGTGCGCTCACCAGACAGACAGAGACAGAGAGACAGAAAGCAAGAAATCCCCCCCCAGGGGGTATGACCACGCCACAATCCTTTCTCCATTCTCTTCTCAGGATCTTGGGACGCACACACACACGCTTGGCGTGAGTTTTAAGCCTAAGTGATTTATAAGCTTTTTTACTCTGCCAGTGATCAATGTCTTGAGCTTTGTCACGTAGGATATTATTCTCCATGGGTCTTTTGTGTTTCTGAATGTCTTGGGGAAAAAAAAAAAAGAGAGAGAGAGCAACATGTTTCACAATATCTCTTCAAGGAGGATTGTCTGGTTTAAAATCTTGTAAGATAGGGACCAGCAGTTAGCGCAATGGCTATGTTGCTGGACTCCCATGTAGTTGACCGTAGTTCGAGTCCCGGACCTGGCGGCTTAAACTCACGCCAGGTGCGTGTGCATGTGTACCCAAGATCGCGAGAGGAGAATGGAGGAGAAGGGATTGCGGTGTGGCCATCCCCCTCTGGGGGATGATTTCTCGCTTTCTGTCTCTCTGTCTCTCTCTGTCTTTCTGGCGAGAGCACGGGCCCTATAAAAACCTCTAAAAAAAAAATAATAAATCTTGGAAGATAAAATGGTCTTTCCTGCAGAGCACTGAGTAAGCATGCTTACTATCTATTAAAAATTATTTGGGTAACCCAAGCTCAAGGCCTTCTTTCTTCTTACAAAACTTACTGTGACTTTAGTGTCACCTGATCACCCTCTTCTCATTGATTCATGAAAATAGGGCTTGGGGAACTGGTAGAATTGAAGAGATTAGTAATTTTTGCCTAATAATTTCATATCTTCTGTAAGCACCCATGAAACTGTGGTAGGTGAACTTATTGGTGCATATATATGATGAAATCTTACAACCTGAGCTGGTCAGGGTTCTTCAGAGAAATAGAACCAACTGAATAAATCCATGTAAAAGAAGGGATTTATTATAGTAATTACCTCACATGATCACAGGCAGAGAAGTCCCACAATAGGCTGTCTGCAAGTTAAAGAAATAGCTGAAAGATTCTCAAGCAGGGATAGTAATGCAGTTCCAGTATGAGGCTGGTATGAGTCCCAAGTTAAAAGGTTAAGGAACTTAGTCTCTGACTTCAAAAGTACAGGGGCAAGGAGTTGAGAAGAATAAACACAGACAGGGCCAAGTAGAGGAACCAGAGTAAATCAGGCAATGTGTAGAAATGATGTAACACACTGCATGCTCTGGAAGGAAGGGGAGGGGAGAAAAAGAGAGAGACAATGAGAGGTGGAGGGGTGGGAGAGGGAGGAAACAAATCTCACATCCTCCATGTGTCTCTCTCAAGCTCTCAGCAATTAGATGGTACCCACTCACATTGAAGATCTTCCCCTTTTAGCCCATTGACTCAACATGCCAATATTGCCTGGAAACAGAGTGAACAATCATGTCAAAATCCCTTCTCCTCCATTCTCCTCCTGGGATTTTGGGCATATACTCACACACACCTGGTGTGAGTTTCAAGCTACCAGTCCATGGTCGACCATGAGCGAACCCAGGGTCTTAACCACTATGCCACCTGTTGGCCCCTCTTGCTTCTACTATTAATGCCTTCCTCCCTTGATAGATTGAAAGATGTCAGAATATATTTATTTTTCTTCTTTTTACTTACTTTTGAAGGCAAGGTTTATTTTTTTTCCTGCTCTTAAAACTACACTGGCTATGTATGTACTTTGTACATTCTGAGGAAGTTCTCAGTCCAAACCTTAAAAAAACTGGGCTCTGGGGACCAGCAGTTAGTGTAATGGCTATGTCGCTGGACTCCCACAGTCGACCACAGTTCGAGTCGTGGACCCGGTGGCTTAAACTCATGCTGGGCGCATGTGCATGTGTGCCTAAGATCCCGAGAGGAAAATGGAGGAGAAGGGATTGTGGCGTGGCCATCCCCTCTGGGGGTGATTTCTCGCTTTCTGTCTCTCTGTCTCTCTCTGTCTGGCTGGCTGGCGCATGCGCCCTATAGCAAAAACAAAAAAACAAAAAAACAAAAAATTAAGGTAACAAATAAAAAAAAACTTGGCTCTGTGTGTGTGTGTGTGGTTTTTAAAAGCTTGAGCTGTCATTTAAGAAGTGTAGCCACATTTCTGGATAGATTGTATGGAAGGCCAAATAAAAAGGCAAGGATCTTAAACTACAAGGAAAGAGAGAACCCCAGACTTCCCTGCTGACCCTTCAAGACATCAGCCATCTAAGTGACACATCTTAACTATTCTGGTTTTGTTGAGATGCCTAATGATTGTAGTATCAACTGACATCGCATAGAATAGAAGGACTTCCAACTAAGCGGTCAACCATATAATCATAAATGATAACAATGATTATTCTGTTAAACTACTAAACTTTGGAATGGTTTATGTAGCCATAGAGTTCTCTTGTCAGAAACAATGAATATTAAGATAATGATTGAAGCATTCTATAAATCTACACATGAGGGCTTCTAAAAACATGTCCAGCAAGTAAGGAAAATCCTATTTAGACTAAGTAATTATTCCAGTAAGAGAAGAGAATTTCTTCTTTCATTATGGAAAGGTCCAAAGTAATTATCCTGCCATAGGTGACTTATCGGAGCCTGCAGGGAATCGTACCACATTGGAGGTTCACGGATTTATCTATACCAGTTTTGATGAGTGAAAGTCCCTTTTTCTGGGTTTGCCTACCACTGTGACCATTTTGTTCATGGGCTCATTGGGCAAAGACAGGGGAGGCTGAGAGGACATTGGCTATCAAGAAGTAATTGACTTGCTGCTACACAGTGAAACAGAGAAATGTGTTTTGGAATTAAAAAACAAAAATCTGGAGTGTCTGAATTATCTCAAACTTACGTGCTTTCTGGATATGTAGAAATGTACTAGTCCTCTTGCCTGTGTTAATAGTCTATTTTTTTTACAAATAAGATTATATTTCCGATAAGAATAATACAGATAAAAGAACATTCATTTTTGTGAAGAGATTTAGACTTTGAGTCATGGACCAACTACTACACAGTAACTGTTTTGAGTTTAATTCTTCGGGATAAATTAAGTTTTGGTGGTAACAGCAGAAAGTAGATGGAGGACTAAACAGTAAGTAAGTGGCCCATGGTTCAAAAATACAGAACCTGAACTGATGGGAAGTTGCCTAGCAGAAAAACCAAAGGTAAACAATAGAAATTGGCTGTAAATCTCTGCAATAAAGCATCTTGCTGCCAAAATACATGCAAGATTTAGGGAAGGGACTACAATACACATTTATTGTTTTGTTGATTCCTTTTTATGTTGCTATCGATCCTCTTTCATGAGTATTTTGGAGTAATTGAGAGTATAGAATTAATGTGAGATTACAAGAAGAGTATTTATAAGAATGAGACTTCAGGAAGAATGATCCACTTTCACGGAAAGGTTGTTGGGCCTGTGTTATATAATCTGTTACTTGTTCTTACAAGTCTGAAAGATAAAATAGCAGAAATAACTGAAAATATATCAATTTCTGTATTACCTTTGTAATTCATGGCTACCTAAATAAGGTGATCCAGGAATTAAAATAATGAACAACTTTATTTCTTTAGTTTCTTTCCTCACATGCAATGTGAGGGTTATAATGATTTTACAGTAAATTGATGATGATTAGATGTCTCAGTCTCTCTTACTCATGGAAGAAATATATAAAAGAAATTTTTAAAAGTTTTTATTGAGCTTTTAGTGTGTGGCTTTATCATATTAGAGACATTAAACAGACTTCTATCTCATTAGCGTTACCAAACCACTTACTATACAAATAGTAAATCTATGACTTCATCAGCTTGATAAAGAATAATCATTTGCTGGCTAAAGAAAGCATGTCATTTAACTAAGGTCTTCCCTTGAACCACATTGTTGGCCGAGTTTATATATTTTCTGTACTGTAGAAAAGTAAGCACTTGGAGAACATGGTACTTCAGAAGTAAAAGTTAGATCTAGCAGATTTTTTAAAAAGCTTGATTATCTCATTTAAATAAAGCAAACATTTAACCTCCACATTAGACATTTAAATGAGGTCCTAATGAATAAATCAATTTTCCAATTTGTTTTGGACATCATTAAAGGGTTCAACTATAATCTGGCATGTATACATCTGGGATGCCTGCTTATAGAGAATCTTTAACTGTTAAATAAATAGGGTCAATCCATATTCTAAATTTAGGCTTTCAGAATTCTTTTATTATTATTTCCAGAGTTTTGCCTGCACAGGAAATGCTCTTCCCCCCTTTCATATGGAAATTATTTCCACAATATGCACCATCAATATTCATCAAGTATCACACCAATTAACAAACCGTGAATAATCTGGAACAAAAATTTAATGCATGAAAACCCACAAACATCTAGGTAGCTGTTAATAAGGCTATGTTTGAGGTAATCACACACAAATTTAATTTTTAAATATGCTTCCCTTAAGGAAGAGGTATCAATGTTAATTTAAGAATTTAATTTGTATGGTGTTTTAATAAAATGTCTTTCAAGGAATCTTTGCAAAACCATCATGCCAGTAACTTTTACCAACCAAACATTTAATTTTCTTTTATGGAATGGAAACATACAATTCTCTTCTTACTTCTAGAACTTTATGTAACTCCGTTGTGGAAGTAATATAATCCTATAGTATTTTAGAATAAAGATGTAATAGAAATTCTTTGAACGTGACATTCAGAAAACGATTTTGAAATTAGTATTGAAAAAAATTTTTTCAGCCTTAAGCATTATTAAAATGTAGTCAAGGCACTTAAAGGTTGATGATTTCTGAGTTTACAATGTGATTTTAAAAATTCACACACATTCCAATTATCCTTCCAAGTTTACTGTTTTAAATAGGCAACTCTCAATCCCAGGTATATTTATATGAGTTATTTTTTTCTTTCTCATGCAAACTTGATGGCAGAGAGAAAAAAAGGATGATAAATTTTCCTTTACAACAATAACTCCAAGATTTGGAAGAAATATATAACTTACCCAACAACTGGAACGTGGCAGAATGGCAGAAATGCAACTAGATTACATTTCCCTATTATTACTCTTTTTTTTTTTCTCCTCAGTGAAAAAGTGAGGCAAAGTCAATAAAAGTTGAGGAGAGGAAATTATAATGATATAAGCTAAAATTAATTACATTGAAAATAAAGATATAATAGAAAAAGATCACCAAGGAAAGCTGATTCTTGCAAAGACTAATAAAGTAGATAAATCTCAAAGACAGCACAGATTAAAAAAATATTAGAAATGTAAAGGAGGATTAATTAGAACTAGAGTAAAAGTTTTAAAGTTACAAAGGAAAAAAAAAGGTTTCAAAGAAACCTATTCTGGAGGCGAAAACTTGAGAACAGACAAAAATGGTCATTTCTAACAAATGATAATTTACCAGAGAACAAACAGAAAACCTAAATAGATGTATCATAATTAAAGAAGTTTAATGTTGAATTAAAATTGCCCCAAGTCTGGGGGCCAGCAGGTGGCATAGTGGTTAAGGTGTTAGACTCTGACATGGTTGACAGAGGTTCAGGTCCTGGACCTGGTGGGTTGAAAAACCACACCAGGCATGTGTGCATACGTGCCCCAAATCCCAGGAAGAGAATGGAACAGAAGAGATTGCAGTGTGTCCATCCTCTCTGGAGGGTCATTTCTCACTTTCCCTTTCACTGTCTCTCTCTGTCTCCCTGGCAAATGTATATAGCGTATGGCAAAAGCCTAAAAAAAAAAAAAAAGAAAGAAAGAAAGAAAGAAAGAAAGAAAGAAAGAAAGAAAGAAAGAAAGAAAGAAAGTCCCCAATTGGAATGAAAAAATTTCAATAAAAATATTTAAGGCCCATATGGCTTTTTAAAGCATTTTCTACCATTTATGAAAGATACTACTCCAATATTATGTAGATTCTCCAGATCCTCACATTTTATGTAGCTAATATAACTTTGTTAAGCAAAATCAAGCAGCAGAGCATGAAAAAAATTACATTCCAGTAATCTCACTAATGAACACAAAAACCTCAAAACAAACAACTATTAGTGAATCAAAATCCAGCAATGTATATTTGGAAATATCAATTAGCTATTTTTCTATCTTGTCAGAGAATTTTGGTCTTTTACCTAGAGCATTTAGTCCATTTACTTTTATTTAACTTCTGATTTATTTCTCCAATTATATAGTTCCTACTTGTCTTGATCATTCCTTGTTTTCCCTCTTGCGTATTCTTCTGATTGAATGAATACTTTTTCTTTCTTATTCTGCTTTTGGTTTTATTTGTTCTGCTTTTAAATTTTTTTCACCTCTTGTTCTCTTTCTTCCATATTGATTCTAAAGATATCCTTATTGTTTTATTTCCCCTCTATACTTGGAAGTTAGACTACTCTTTTTACAATTTTTAACAAAGTGTAAATATTATCAGTGGTATCTTTACTTCATTTCCAACTACTAGAGAATCTTAGAAAACTTTATTTCTTAAGCAATTATTCACTTATTTAATTTTATTTGTTACTATTATTTTTTTTTTTAATTTGACCAGAGGGAGACAGAGAGAGAGAAAGGAAAAGTGAGAAAGCAAACAACCAGGTCTGGCACTCAATCTGTGGTCAGTCCTGTGGGAGTCCAGCACCTTAACCACCATGCAACCTGCTAGCCCCAATTTTATTTTTATTTTTGTTTTTGTTTTGCCATAGGGCATGTGCACTTGCCTGAGAAAGACAGACAGAAACAGTAAGAGAGAAAGTGATAAATGTCCCTCCGCAGGGGAGAAGGTAACAACATAATCCCTTTTCCTTCATCTTCCTCAGGATTTTGAGCATGCATGTATAAGCACCCAGCGTGATTTTTCAAGCCTCCACATCCAACATTTAAACTTCATTTGGCCATGTGAGAGTATAGTCCTTCCCAAATGTATATAATGTTGTGGTCTACCTTGTTTTTTTCCTTCTACTTTTATTTTTTTAGTCATGTGAATTTTGATTTTCCTGCAAACTTCTCAGCCTCTTTGTTGAAAATTATTTTTGTTTTTGTATTTGAGAATTTCCAGTGAAATAATAAAATATTCTTTTCTTTTCCTTTCTTCCTTCCTTCCTCCCTCCCTCCTTCCCTCCTTCCCTCCCTCCCTGCTTCTCTCCCTCCCTTCCTTCTTTTCTTTCTTTCTTTCTTTCAGAGATATTTTTGCTATAGGGTACATGTGCTTGTGGAAGAAACAGAGAGAGACAGAGAGACAGAAAGTGAGAAATCATCCCCCAATGGGGAATGGCCATGCCACAGTCCATTCTCCTGTCAGGATTTTGGTCACGCATGCACACCTGGCATGAGTTTCAAGGCTCCTGGCCTGGAACTCGAACCACAGTCAACTATGTGGAAGCCCAGTACCTTAACCACTACATCACCTACTGATCCTGAAATAATATTTTATGTCTAAAATATTTCCTCTATGATTACTATACTTCAATAGAAGTTCTACTAGTAGTAAATATCTCTTTCTTCTTTTTTTTTTTTTTCAAAATTACCTTTGTTTTGGGAACCAGCAGTTAGCGTAATGGCTATGTCGCTGGACTCCCACGTAGTTAACCACGGTTCGCGTCCCGGACCCGGTGGCTTAGAACTCACGCTGGGCATGTGTGCGTGCATGCCCAAGATCCCGAAAGAAGAATGGAGGAGAAGGGAATGCGGCATGACCATCCCTTCTGGGGGGTGATTTCTCACTTTCTGTCTCTCTGTCTCTCTCTGTCTGGCGAGCACACGCACCCTATAGCGAAAACCTCTCCAATAAATAAATAAATAAATAAATAAATAAATAAATAAATAATTACCTTTGTTTCATGCTCATAACCAAAAGATACTATTGAAGAGTATAGAAATTAGAGTAAGCAACCATTTTCATCCATTCAAGATATTTTTTAATTGTCTTGTAGCTTCCATTGTTGTCAGTCCGATGTCACTCTTTTGTAGACAAACTATTATGATTCTGTAGCTGCTTAGCATCTCTCTAGTATATTCAGCAGCTTCCCCGACAGGTGGTTAAGTATGGACATTTGAAATTTCTTTTTTCTTTTATCTGTTACTTTCCTTTATTTACTATTTTCTCTTTAAATCTGCTAAGGTTTTGTTGAAATTTCAGGATTTGAAGATTGGTGCATATCAACAATTCTAGGTAAATTCTTAAGTATGATATTTAAAATATTGATTGGTCTCCATTATTTTCTAAATTTCTTTATGGAGCTCTGATTAGATATTTATTAATTTTTTTTATCCTGATACTCTTGCCTTTTTAACCTCATTCTTATTTTTCCATGTTGGTTTTCCCAGACCTTTAAAGACAATCATTTGGGACCAGCAGTTAGCGTAATGGCTTTGTTGCTGGACTCCCATGTAGTCAACAGCGGTTCGTGTCCCGGACCCGGTGGCTTAAAACTCACGCTGGGCGTGTGTGCGTGCGTGCCCAAGATCCTGAGAGGAGAATGGAAGAGAAAGGATCGCGGTGGGCCCTCCCCCCTAGGGGGTGATTTTTTGCTTTCTGTCTCTATGTCTCTCTCTGTCTGTCTGGCGAGCGCATGCACCCTATAGCAAAAAACCTCCAAAAAAAAAAAAAAAAAAGACAATCATTTAGTGTTATAACCTTTGTTTTACTAATTCTTTTGGCATAAGCATTTATCTGTTATATTTAAACCAATCATTGAAACTACATTTTATTATTTTTTACTTCTGAAAGTTTCATTTAATTATTTTTAATACATTTATAATCTTTTATGGAGTCTATTCTTATTGGTCATACTCTAAACCAATCTTATGTCTTCATAAAAATGTAGTTTTTCAAAATATTTTCTTTCTAATGGGTTGCTAGAATTTCTAGAAACACCCTATGTGTCTCCTTAGTGTTCTTTTATTCCTTATATTTATTTTATAGGAAATGTGCTACATTATAAGAAAATCCATTACTTGATATTGTCACTTATTAATTAATTCAGTACTATTCCTTTTCAGCAATTTAACTCAACTGAGTGTTTTTGTTTATAAAACATGATTAAATTTCTGGGTTGGTCAGGTTGCATGGTGGTTAAGTCAGCTGAATTCCACACTGGTGACTATGCAGTTCGAGACTCGGATCCAATGGCTTGAAAACCACATGTGTGGGATCTTAACCTCCAAAGACCCTCTGCCTAGACTTTATCCTCCTGCTCCGCAGTCTAGCCAGGGGCCAGGAGAAACCAATAACAGCCATCTATATTTGAGTTTCAAGCAGCCCCATTCAGGGATCTCAACCTCCAAAGACCCTCTCCTCTGCCAAGACTTCACCCTCATGCTCCCCAGTCTAGCCAGGAGCCAGAGAATACAAGAAAACTCACGGAAATGTCAGATTAAAAAATGTAAAATATTCATAGTGACAAAGCTAACAGAGATGCAAGAGAAGAGAGACAACAAACTCCAGAAGATGAAGAAGAAAAGAGACACCGAGTTCCAGGAGGTGAGGAAGCTCTTGCATGATCTGAAAGAGTAGATACACATTATAAAAAAGAAAATCAAATGGAATCGTTAGAGATGAAGGCTGTAATACAGGAAATGAAAACTCCTGTTAAAGGTATCAAAAGCGGATTAGACATGCATTCATGTATATAGCAGCTGTGCTAGCTATTGAAAATCTTTAAATTCATTAATATTTTTAGTGAATCAATAAAATGTTAAAAAAAAAGGTATGGAAAACAATTGTACATATCAGAGACAGTGTGGAAGAAAGGGAGGAGTTGGCAGAGGGTGAGAGATAGGGAATCAAGGGGGGGGAATGCAAAGTATATAAAAACAAGAAATAGAAAATTATTTGTTTATAATATGTGTGATAATATCCTTGATTAAGCCAATATTCAATGTATACTGGATGGAAAATCTCATTTTATATACTGTATTGATGTTCAGTGAATGACTATAAATAAATTAAAAAAATTTAAAATAATAATAATAAATACAATAAAATAAAGACTTTTTTCCATTGAAGCAAAACAAAACACACACACACACACACACACACACACACACATATGTGCCCAAATTCCTAGGAGGAGAAGGGTCATGACCCCTGGGGGGGTGCTTTCTCACTCCCACTTACCCCCTGCTCTTGTGCCCTATAGCAAATGATTAAATTTCTGAATTCACACAAATCTCAGGAGGGTAATACGTAAAATTTACTTTGAAGTATTCAATTTTCTTTTGGTGCCGATTTGCTACCTCTCTTCAATGGTGTTTGTTTTTTAGATTGTTGGTTAAGAGGTCACGTACATGTGGAAGAATCTGCCTCATCAGGTTTAGCTGAGGATGATTCAGATTGCAAGAGCCTGTTATCAGGTGACTGCCTTGAACTTTATGGCTCTTCCTTCCTTCCTGGGATCTAGAATGACCCAAGTCGCTGCCAGTGTTTGGGCCTGTATGGACATAATGACACTGCCCCTGTTGAGTCCAGACGTGTTGAAGTTCTATCAGGGGCTTATTGTCTAGCTACACTTCCTTTTCAATTTCCACAAGGCTCTCCTCTGTCCCCATTCCAGGTCTGAGCTTAGAGCTTCCCTAAATTCCTAAGACAAATGTTCTCTTGAATACTTTCAGATTTTGGTTTCCTTCATCCCTGCTTCTCAGTGATTCTAATCCCATTTCACTTCAGCCTCTTAGAAAGTCCTCAGAAATTTTATTCCATTGATGTCTTTTCTTGCTTTTCAATACAGTTAAGACTTTATTTTCTCTGGTTAACAAATCATGAATTAGAATTTAGGTGAAAGGGAAACCAACAATTAGTGTAATAGCTATGTTGCTGAACTCCCATGAAGTCGACTGTGGTTCGAGTCCAAGACCTGGTGCCTGGTGGCTTAAACTCACGCTAGGCGTGTGTGCATGTGTGCTTAAGATCCCAAGAGGAGAATGGAGGAAAAGGGATTGCAGTGTGGCCATCCCCCCCTGGGGGGTGATTTTTCACTTTCTGTCTCTCTGTCTCTCTCTGTCTTTCTGGTAAGCATACGTGCCCTATGGCAAAAACCTCTCCAAAAAGGGAAAGTTAGGTGCATATGTTCGCTTTATCCTTTTTTACTATCCCATCCTCTGACATTTTCTACTTCTGTTTTCTCATTTGTTTAAATAAATGATCTCCCCTACAACTTGATAGTATTTTTAAAATATGGGTTCATAGTGACTTCTCTATCTTTTGGCACCTCAATTCGTTTTTTTAATAAATTGATTTATTTTACATTCATTCACTGAACATCATCACTGCTTACAAAATACTTTTCCCACCCCAAATACACTGCATAGTGGTTTAGTCATACATGTTATCAACACATCTCAACTCTTTTAATAAGATAAATAATGATAGAGGGAACATATTTAGAGATAAACATTTTTTCACATATCCAAAGTATTTCTATAAAAGTGGGCTATAAACAAATTTGCTAACCAATGCTTATTTAAAAAAGTGTGCCTGAATTTTTAGAAAGACTGCTCATCTAGTGGTCAGTGTATGTCAAATCTCAAGTCTACAAGAATGCTGTGGGATGGTACTCAGTCTCCATTAAGGAGACATGGGAGGCTCCATTTGGGGTGTTTCTGCTGTCAGTCTTTCTGTAATGCCGATTAGGAACAAATAACTGATTTCACCATGCTAAGTCTAACTTAATTTCACACTAAGAAGAAAAAAGTAACACTTCTGCCAGCTGTTTCAAAAACAGTTTATGTGCTATATATAAGTAAAGAGTGAAAGGAGATGTCATCACTTCTATTTTTGTACCTGATTCTGCTAAAGCTATTTTTTTCATATCTATAGTTAGCAAAATATAGCCTTATGAAAAAAGTACATCATTCTGTATCTATTTCTCAGCCCATGAGGATCTATGTACACATGGAGGAGATTTCAAAAAAATTTGTGGAAAAAAGGAGTTAAACTACAGTTTGTGCAAAACAATTTTGAAATCCATGCATATTTTTTTCCTGATATGTATTTTCCAAGAAGTTTTTGAAGACTTTGTGCGTATGTATGTATGCTTATGTGTATGTGTATCCTCCAGTGTGGCAATACTTAGAGACGGGGCCTTTGGGAGATAATTAGGGATAGATGAGTAGGTCCCTGATGGAATCCTTAAGCAGAGACACTAGAAGTCATCCTCTCTCTTCAGTCCTCTGATCTCCCAACAAGAAAGTGGCTGTCTACAAACCAGGGAAAGAAAGAAACAAACAAAACTTTCTTTAGAACCTGACCACTCTGACAGCTTGATCTCTGACGTCTGGTCTCCATAACTATGAGAAATAAATTTCTGTTGTTTAAGCCCTCTAACCTATGGTGTATTTTTATGGCATCCTGAAAAGACTGATATATATGTACATACCCACAAATATAGACATTTTTTCATTTGACATAAAGTGAAAGGCTTTACAAATACAACTTATTGAATCTTAATCCAAACATTTAACTCAAGGATTCTCTCCTTCAGTCCTCAAAGAAAGCTTTAGAGGACCAGCAGATGGCATAATGGTTATGTTGCGGGACTCCCACGTAGCGGATTGTGGTTTAGTCCCAGAACCAGTGACTTAAAACTCACACTGGACACATATGCATGGTTACCCAAGATACCACGAGGAGAACAGAGGAGAAGGGATTGTGGTATGGCCATCCACCCAGGGGGTGATTTCTCACTTTCTGTCTCTCTGGTGAATACACATGCCCTATAGCAAAAATCTCTCTAGAAAGAAAAAAAAAATGCTTTTTTAAAATTTTAAAACTGAAGAGAATGGATAGATAGGTCTGTAAACATAATGATACGTCTAATCACTGTAATGTATAAATGTCATATTATATGATGATTTTTAATAAACGATATTCCATCAGGATGAATTTTTTTGAGAGAAATCCGAAGTACAGAAAAAGTGTAGCTTTCAATGGGGAACAAGATTAAGTATAGTTTTTGGAACACAGACTCTCAGATCCGTAATGCACTAGTTATGTGAGTTTGGATGAGATATCTAATTTTCCTGACTTAAATTTTGTGATCTTAGCATGGCTATAATAATCACATTCCATAAGGTGGTTAGGAAGATAAATACACTTTTTATAAAAAAACCCTAGTGTGACTCCTGGCACAAATGGGTCCTAAATTGTGATCATGTCATGGTTATTATTATTATTACTTTGTTTCTACTTTCATGGTTGTTTCCTTCTTTACCTTAGTCCTTGCAAAATATAGACAAATCCTTACATCCACAGCTTACTGCTCTGTCATTAACTGCACAGAGTTTTTAACTATGCAGAAAGGGGCTACTTCTCAGTTCTCTCACACTCTGACCATATGATTCTGGAAAAACTTTAACCTCTCAGTTTCTTTATCTATAAAAATAGAGCAATTACACCTGCCGTTTAAGTAATCTGAGGATGTATGACAATGATGTATGCATACGTGTTTATGTAGGGCGCCAAGACTCGGGTCTTCCAAGTACAAGTTTATAATAAATCATAGTTTCTACCAATCATGCTTAATATTATTAATATTAGGATAAATGATTAAATAAAAAGCAAAAAAATTAAGAATTTCTAAGAAAACTCATCTAACATACTTAAAACTTTTCTTTGTTTACCCTATACCATTTTATAACACAAGATTCTCTTTCCTATATCTACACCCAGAATTACTTCCTTTGCTTCATAAGAGAGTTGTTACAGGGAAGAAATCAAGCAAATAATGCAACTAGAAAAGGCTGATAAAATACACACCCCTAAACAGATTTTAAAAAGATACTAAATAGCCTATTGTCCTCAAAGAAAAGCAAAGCAAACAGATAAAATCACAACACACACCATGAAAAAAATTCCAAAGTGAAAAGGTAGTTATATAAAGAGCTACAGAACGATGTAAGTACTATAAATACATACATAATTTCACTGTTAGACGTGCTCCCTTTCAGATTGTTCTCCTGCATCTGTTCAAGACAAAGCCACAGTAAGCCCCTTATATTATCTGCAGCTCTTAAAAACATACATATTGGGATGGAAATTTTTTAAATATTTAAAATGTATTTAAATGTGCTTAAAGATAGTTTTAATTCCCTGAATCTGAGAGGAGATAATATATTTCCTATAACCAAGTCACTCTTAAAAAGATAAAGACTTTAATGCTGACAAAACACAGAAAATATGTAGGAAAAGAATTAGGACTTCCAGCCTTATTTAAATCAAATTTTGTAAAGTATTTTAAAAGACAATGAAGGTCTAGTTGGTAGCAGTAAAATAAATAAATAAATAGATAGATAAATAAAGTGGGCATTTTTATTTTTATTTGTTCTTATTCTTTAAAAGTTTATTTACTTAGTGAGAGAGAGGGTGAGATGGAGAGAGAGAAAGAACTGCACTAGATAGGGGCTCGGCATGCTGTGATTCCCCACCCCAGCTTTCCAGTGAACCAGGGTCATGGTGCTGGGTAACCCAGAATGTTCAAGTGAAATTGGGATCTATACCTGAGGCCTTCCCATATAGTTCCAGCACATCAGGGTACAGCATGTGCCAGTGTAGCTAGGATGAGATTTTTAAATTTTTATTTATTTATCTGCAATAAATTATTTTTAAAGACCCCCCATATTTATGAATTCACCCAGGATATTTTATGGCTTCACTATTTATTTATTTATTTTCCCCTGAGAGATTTTTTTGCTCTAGGGCACATACACTCACCAGATGGACAGAGAAACAGAGAGACAGGAAGCAATAAATCACCCCTCAGGAGTGATGGCCACACTGCAATCCCTTCTCATCCATTCTTTTCTCAAGATCTTGGGCATACATGTACATGCGCCCACAGTGAGTTTTAAACCACTGGGTCTGGGACTCAAGCCATGGTCAAGATATATGGGAGTCCAGTGACAAAACCACTACGTCATCTGCTAGTCCAATTTTGACTTCATTTCTAAGACTGGATTACATAAGTTTGACTGAACCATCATCTTCTAGATCATGAAATCTTGAGAAACAGTCCTGTTATAACTCAAGAGAACATCCCAGTAATAATGTATATATTCAACAAATCTGTTCTATATTTTCCTTCATACCATCCTACCTCAGTGTTTTGCATGTCAAATTTCATTTTTGTTTTCCAGCTCGCTTGCTTTTCTTTCTTTCTTTTTCTTTTCCTTTTCTTTTTTCTTTTCTTCTATAGGGTACATGCACTCACTGGAGAGAGACAGAGGAAGAGAGAGAGAAAGTGAGAAATCACTCTCTAGAGGGAAGGGCCAAAGCAATCCCCTCGCCTCCATTCTGCTCTCAGAATTTTGAGCACTTACACACTTGCCTGGCAAGATTTTCAAGCTGCCTGTGTGGAACTTCAAATATGCAGTTGGTCATGTGGGATCCATTTGCCTTAACCTCTGTGGTAGCTAGTGGCCCTCAAATTTCATTTTTAATAAAGCAATTGTGTAACTTTGTTTATAAGTTCTTTTATTTTTAATTAATTAAAAAATATGTAAGGGAGGGGTCCAGCAGGTGGTATGGTGGTTGAGGTGCTGGACTCCCACGTGACTGACCACAGTTCACGTTCCAGACCTGGTGGCTTGAAAATCATGCAGTGTGTGCGTGTGTGCACAAAATCCCAGGAAGAGAATGGAGGAGAAGGGACTGTGGTGTAGCCATCCTCCCTGAAGGGTGATTTCTCACTTTCCCTGTCACTGTCTATGTCTTTCCCTCTGGCAAGTACACCTGCCCTATGGCAAAACCTTAAATAATAAAAAAAAAAGTAAGGGAAAAATTGGTTCTTACTTTCAGCCAAAAATCTCAGAATAAAACTACTTAAAGAGTGATGAGTATGTGCTATATTTCCAATCTATACAAAAGTTGAATTTATGAGAATCGTGAGTTACAAAGAATGACCTTAAACTTGTTTAACAAGGAAACTATCTTGAGGAAATTGAGTCCTTAGACACAATTGTACATTTTTCTACTTTTCAGTTAGAAACATGGGATTCAGTGGTGTGTGTGTGTGTGTGTGTGTGTGTTGTTGTTGTTGTTGTTGTTATTTTTAATCAGGCATGGAAAGAAAACAGAAAGAAATACTGTACAGAGAAAGTTAGTAGAAGCAGGAAACTAGTCTTTTATCTCTTGAAAAATATGAATGAAGAATGAGTCCAGATAATTAGAAATTTAATATCTCCTTTCAGGTAAAATGCATTGTTTATAATCTTTCAAACCCTTAAATTGTGCCCCCCCTCCAAAAAAAAATCTGGTGGAGTAAACCAGAGGGTTCCTGGTCAGAAAACTCAGAGCCTTAAACACTGTAAGGAAGTGTCTGATGATCCTCAAGGCTGGTAATCAGAATGCAAGTTCTATTTTCTTAAGTTTCCTTTTTCTGCTATGTAATTACGACTTTGTTTTTAAAATGACAGTATGTTTTTAATTAATGCATTCTAATAATGAGACTTGGATTTTCTTTGCTATTCACATCTAATCAAAGAATTTACACTGAAGCTTTTCAGAGCCGAAGCTTTCCTGCTTGGTGGTAAAGCCCTGATTTAAAGCAGAGTGCTAAGCAAAAGATTATTCTATGAAAATCCAATATATTGAGATCCCTTAAATTGTGCCCCCCCTCCAAAAAAAAATCTGGTGGAGTAAACCAGAGGGTTCCTGGTCAGAAAACTCAGAGCCTTAAACACTGTAAGGAAGTGTCTGATGATCCTCAAGGCTGGTAATCAGAATGCAAGTTCTATTTTCTTAAGTTTCCTTTTTCTGCTATGTAATTACGACTTTGTTTTTAAAATGACAGTATGTTTTTAATTAATGCATTCTAATAATGAGACTTGGATTTTCTTTGCTATTCACATCTAATCAAAGAATTTACACTGAAGCTTTTCAGAGCCGAAGCTTTCCTGCTTGGTGGTAAAGCCCTGATTTAAAGCAGAGTGCTAAGCAAAAGATTATTCTATGAAAATCCAATATATTGAGATATGTCATTAGCAGGTAAAGATGGTAGACTGAAGACTGGCATTTTCTTAAATAACACATAAAAGCCTACAATAAAGTCCAAAATGAGGATTTTTTTTTAAAAGTCATAAGCCCTAACAGCTGTCTGGAATAATGTGCCTGTCAAAGAGAAGAGCATGGGAAACAAAGAGGCTGCTTCACACAACTGTTACGAGGGAAATGTGGTTGACGGCGGCGGGAAGTAGGCTAGGGATTCTTATTACGTTGGGGAAGCCGTAGAAAAACTGGACACCTCCAAATACACTGAAAGCTCCTAGGAAAGAGAATCCAATGATTACTATAAAATAATCTCTTTAATTCCAAGTTACAATCCAAATTATTTCTCATGCTCATCAAATTTCTGTGTGAACATTGGGCCACTGATAGGAAAAGAATGACTTCCTAAGAACTGAAATGAAGAAATTTGGGTGGCTTCAGATGAATCTGAGAATCTTGACATTCCTATAAATCCCTTTCAGTATTCTTTGCCATGCATACTTCTTCCCATCCTTTTTATGAGAGAACTGGCCTCTCTTACCGTGAGAATACTGCAATAATCTCACATTGTACTTACTTCCAAAAGATCTACATTCACCATCGTTCATGGCCTCCAGACCCAAACTAGAGTCAAGTCCAACCTAACCAAGGTAAATGAGTGCTAAGTCTGACCTAAGAGGAGTCAATTTACACACTGAAAGAATTATAAAATGTGGTTAATTTATGTCCTTGGAATTTAAGATGTATATGCAGGATGGATTATATTTGTACGGAATGGATTATAAGTATATTTATCCACAGTAGAAGGAAAATAACTTTAGAATGGCCAAAAATATATTAACATGGGGCATGTATGAGAGATTCTGGATTCCGTATGTCTGCTTGCACAACTGGGAAAAGCTCTCATAATTTGCTCAAATAGTTCACTGAAACCTGAACTCAGTGTTGATCTACATCAAAGGAAGCTGAGATGTGGAATTTCCTTGCTATAATGTAGAAGAATATATCTAAAGGCTTAGGGAAACAGGAATGCTGGAGTACTTTTATAATGTGTTCTGACTAATCCATTTCCTCATCATGTGTCCTCGGAGGGCTCAGAGGACAGTCTTCACAGAAGCGTGGAGGAGTAGTTTGGTGAAAGGGGCACTCTCATCCTTGAAGAGCTGTGGAGACATCCTCTGCAGAATGGGATGATGGTGGGTTCTCTTGAGGAAACATCTCTTGTGCTGGCACAGTTGTATACTGTTATTCTCCTCCTATCCTTCCTGAAAAGTATTTGGAACCAGCAGCTAGAATAACTGCCTTTCTGAAAGAGAAGTGGGAATATTGGGGCTTACTGGGTTTTGATACTGAGCTGGTGCTAATTTCAAGAGAGTCAAATTTCTCTGAAGTCTATCAGTTAAGGCAAGGAGACAGGAGTATTTGGTGATAAAAGGTTTATGGCCTGGTCCTTGAACTAGTATGTCCAGTGGGTCTACAGATTATCTGAAGTTTATTTTCTACTTTTGAATATGCAATTAGAAAAGACACAGTCATCAGAGACATAATACTCTCAATACTTTCCAGTTAACCAGTGGTAAAGCAACATTCTGTGAGGGTAACTCATATGGAAGGGTTCTGAGTGCATTCAGAGATCTTCAATGTACACCAGGAAATGTATGTGTTCATGATCTGGGGCTAGCCGACATTGAGGGTGTTCTGTGGTATTAAGATCCTCTTGCAGGGGCTGTCTCTGTCTTTCTCTGTCTCTTTCTTTCTAACTACCTTGTTCCTGGTATAAATAAAATTTTTAAAAAATTATGAAGGTAGTAAATTTTTTAAAATTGTAAATATTTTAAATTTAATCTCTTCATGTCCACCTAATTATATAATAAATGAGATGATCTGGATCACATGGGAAGAGTTGGAAGTGAAGAAAGTGGAGGGAGGAAGAAAATAAGAGTGAAGGTGCTGAGGGTGAGCTATTTCTCCACATTCGCTCTAACATGGAGCTAATGAAATAGTGGACTAAGTGACGCAGTACCCAATAACTTTTTTTTTTCTCTTGTAGGTTTTTGCCATGTGTGCTTGCCAGAAAGAGACAGACAGACAGTGAAAGGGAAAGTGAGAAATCACCCCCTAGGGAGGATGGCCATATCTCAATCTCTTCTTTTCCATTCTCCTCTTGAGAATTTGGGCAGGCACACTCATATACCCAGCATGATTTTCAAGCTGCCAGGTCCAGGACTTGAACCTTGGTCGGTCCTATGGGAATCCAGCACCTTAGCCACCATGGCATCTGCTGGCTCCTCAGTAACTATTTTTTACTGTTTCAGCTTTCTCCAAAGCATAAGACAATGTCAAAAGTTAATCAAAGAATTGTGATTAAGTCAAAAGGGCATAAACAGGAGATGAGCAAGCTCAAGAGGTTTCATGATCAAAACTTGAAGATGGAATAAAATATTCCAGGAATCAATAATAGAACCTATTATATTACTTCAGTCATTATACATGATATATTATTCCCCTAATGGGGACATGACATGCAAAGAACCACCAAAAGCTTCAAGGAAAGTTTAATTTTATTAGTAGATGAGAGTCACATATTGTAGGAATCAGGAGATTTGTAGGATGTCTCCCTGACATCTAGACACACAAAAACCATGTCCACCTAGAAAATGTCTCTTATGCTTCTGTGAAACAACTCTAGTGAGGTAGACCTGACCCTGCATAGCACTGATGATCATTATTCCAGACATTAGGCCATGCTAGTGGCAAAGCCTCTCTCCCTCCATAGCAGGTTGTCACTTTTGTTTAACCTTGTGATCCCAGAACCTTGGCATTGCCTGGAACACAAAAATATTTGCTTAGATGGTAAGCGGTCTTGTACAACATTTTTTTTTTTAATTGTCAGGGATGCTTTATTCTCTATAGATTTTTTTTTAAATTGAGGTATAATTTCCATATTATACAATGCACTGATTTCCAGCTTACAGTTTGCTGAATTTTTGCAAATATATCTGTCAGGTAACCTTAGCCCAAATCAAGAGAAATAATATTTCTATTATCCCAGAAAGTTTCTTCATGTCCTTTTCTATCAGCTGCTCTATACCAGCAATCACTATTAGTGTTTCTATTGCTATATATTAGATTTACCTGGTTTTGAATTTCATGTAAATAGAAACATGAAATTGGCCTCTTGATCAGCATAATGTTTTGTAGATCTCTCCAAGTAACTGAATGCATCAGTATTTTACTCATTTTGTTGCTAATATCCTATTGCATGAATACAGCATAATTTATTTCTCATTCTCTTGTTACAGCTATTTGATATGTTTCTAATTTTAGTTTATTTATGTGAAACTATTACACATGTTTCTTGTACAAATCTTCTCATATGTACATGTGAACTTTTCTCTTTTTTTTTTGAGAGATTTTCACTGTAGGGCGCGTGCGCGCGCCAGACAGACAGAGAGAGACATAGAGACAGAAAGCGAGAAATCACCCCCCGGGGGGATGGTCACACCGCAATCCCTTCTCCTCCATTCTCCTCTCGGGATCTTGGGCACGCACGCACACGCGCCCAGCGTGAGTTTTAAGCCACCGGGTCCGGGACACGAACCGCGGTCGACTACGTGGGAGTCCAGCGACATAGCCATTACACTAACTGCTGGTTCCCAGCTTTTCTCTTTTGTATGTACACCTAAAAGTAGAAGTGCTCAGTAATAAAATAGGCATGTGTTCAACTTTATTAGAAATTTTCCAGTGGTTTCCCTAAGAGCTGCTACCATTTTACATTCAACCAGCAATGTATGACAGTTGTAACTGCTCCACATATTTCTAATAATCACTATTATTTGCCTTTTAAATTTTAGCCATTCTTGCAGAGTGTAGTGATGTTATATTATGGTTTTATATTGCATATGTCTTATGTTATAAAATTGAGCACCTTTTTTTAAAATTCCTCTTATATTTCTTATGATTTTCATGCATTTGGTGTTTTTATAAAGGTTGTACCTATTTATGGAGTACACTGATTTTTCAACTATGTATATATACAATGTCTAATGATCAAAGCAGGGGAACAAATATATTCATAATCTCAAACATTATCATTACTTTGTGTTGTGAACATTTGAAATCCTTTCTTCTATATTTTGAATACACATTAAATCGTTTTAAACTATAGTTACTCTCCTGTCCTTTTGTACTCTAGAACTCATTCCTCTTATGTAAGTGCAATTTCTTCTATGTGATCTAATCTTTTAGCTTTCAGAAATGAGTGAGAGCATATACTGTTTATCTTTTAGTGACTGCCTTATTTCCCTTAGCATAATTTCCCCTAGCCTCATCTATCCTACTTCAAATGACAAGATTTCATCCTTTTGACTGAATAACATTTTGTTGTGTATATATACCACACTTTTGTTATCTATTCATCTATGGGACACTAGGATTGATTCCATAGCACAATAATTAGTTAGAATGGCTACTATTAAAAAGAAGAAGAAGAATAGAAAGAAAACACAAAGAATGAAAATTGCTGGTGAAGATGTGGAGAAAGGGGAATCCCTGTGCGCCATTGGTAGAAATATAAATTAGTAGAGAAATTGTGGAAGACAATGTGGTGGTAGTTTGATCCACTATTCCACTGCTGAGTGAATATTCAAAGGAAAGGAAATCAGTATACAGAAGAGGTATCTGCACTGCCATGTTTACTGAGAACCTTTTGAGGTGATTATCATAAGATACATGTTCAAGTATTTTGCCATTGAAATATTCTCATTAATTAATGTGTATAGTCTTTATATAAACAGATTACACTTCTTGGTGTGGTGAATGTGTTCTTCTAATCTGTGACTTTACATTACCTTTTCATTAATAATATCTACCACACAAATTTGAGTATTCATAGTAGTTCATCTTCTGCATTATTTTTATCTTTTTTTAAATAGCTGAATTGTTTTCAATGTTCATTTTAAGCAATATTGTAACAAAGACACTAGAAATTATATAAGGTATTTCTCTTTCTCTCACTGTTTCTACTTTAAGTCCTCTACAAACATATATTAAAGATCTCGACTAGCATTTTTAGGGTCATAAATTTCAATTTTTCTTTTTCACTAATTATCATTTTCTTGTGCAAACTATGATTTTTCCCATTTCCCATTATATCTTAGCCATATTTCTTACCTATTAAGGAAAGAGCTCTCCCACATGTAATATGGGAAAAAAAGAAAAGATTTCATACATAATAAGAGCCTACTATCGGCACAGGCACTAGCCTATGCTCTGGATATGCAGGATTTCGTTTTATGCTCAGATCAACCTAATGAGTTTTATTCCCATTTCCTTTTTATCATGGAGGAAGCTGAGATCTGAGTCATCCATGTATATCCAGTTAGCAAACGGTTGTGGTAGGATTCATGTCAAGGTGGTCTGCCTCTAAATCTCAGGGCTTTTCTCCATTCGTCTGGCTGACTTCCAAGTATAATTGCTAGAAAACAGTGTGACACAACTGATATAAAAACACAATTTACATCCATCTCCACAGAGATGAGGGTAGAACTCGCTTTCTAAATAGTGACATCAATTTAAAAAGAAGTTACAAAATGGGGGAAAAAAAAAAAAAAAACCAAAGCCTGACTTTTCACATTAGGTGAACTGTCTTTTATATGATCATTATGCACACACAGAGTATCAGAACTAATGCCTCTCTTTGTTAAACCTGATATTAACTTAGCAAAATAGAACACATCAAACCACATTCATAAACCACGGAATATACTGTAGCTCCTACAAAAGCAATAATCAGGGATTGTATGTATAAAAGGAAAACATTTTTCTTGACCAAACATTAGAAGCAAATCACATTGGGAGCAAGGGCAGTTTTACGTGAATTCTGAGCCAAATTTATTTCCCAAGCTCCTGAATTTGAAATAATAAATTTAAAAAATGGTATTAGAATAGGCATATCTGATTTCTGCCCATCACTGAAGGGAATGAAGCCACTGTCATAAGGTGCTGAGGTTAACAATAGATTTACCATAGCAGTCTTATTTTTACATCTTTTAATGAAATTCTCAGTGCATGTAGGGAATGGTAGTGAGAAGGAGTGTTTAGTTAGAGTGTGTGTGTGTGTGTGTGTGTGTGTGTATGTTTTGTTGCCAAGATTTTAAACACTGAACTTTGGGATACTGTCCGGTTAGGTAAAGTAATGGGTAGGGGCAGGAGTGGTGGAGGCAGCAACAGACAAATAGACTAAGGCAGTGTTCAGACTTGTAGGCAAAAAAACTTACACATTTTCCTGCTAAGGATGAATTACAGGTTAAATTTTGATAACTTTTACTGTTAAAAATTGACCTGCTTGTAAAGTAATTTTTCTTAAAACATTTTAGTTTACTTAAAAAGTACTCTTGTTCAGATTCATGAGAAAATCATAAGGGAATATCATGGAATATTTCATAAGTTTAAGGTTATTTTCCTTGATATGCTCATCCACCAGTTGTACTAAATGCAATGTAAATAGAATAGCTTTAGAATACAAAAACAGATATGGTTTGTTGCCTGTTGATGTCATGTATAGTATTCTCAACTTGCCTGGTGTGTGATGTATGTAATGTTGGGTAGAATCTCTTTACAATCTAAATGATGTATAGTGATATAATGTATAAATAATAATAATTTTTTGAGAGGTTTTCACTATAGGGCATGTGCGCTCTCCAGACAGACAGAAAGAGTCATAGAGGCAGAAAGCGAGAAATCACCACCCAGAGGGGATGGTCACGCTGCAATCCCTTCTCCTCCATTCTCCTCTCGGGATCTTGGGCACGCATGCATATGTGCCCGGCGTGAGTTTTAAGCCACCGGGTCTGGGATGCGAACCGCAGTCAACTACATGGGAGTCCAGTGACATAGCCATTATGCTAATTGCTGGTTCCCAATAATAATAATAATTTTTAAAAAGAATACAAAAAATAAACCATAGTTATTCTATTTCTCTATCCATAGAATTTTTAATTAATTAACTTTTAAATATTCTTTATTGTTTTTAACAATTTCAGATAGATAAATTAAGAACTTAGTAGAGAGTGCTCATATACTCTGCACACAGATACCTCTAGTACTAATGTCTCATATAAATATGGTTCATCTGTTACGATCAACAAATACGGGTACATTAGTGTTAACTAAAGGCCATACTGCCATACTTCATTCAGACTCCTTTAGCTTTTACCAACTTTTTTTTAATGTTTTTTGCCAGAGGGCATATGTGCTTCCTGGAGAGAAACAGAGAGAGACAGTGAAAGGGAATGTGGAGAAATTACACACACACACACACACACACACACA